>NC_134406.1:270504595-270697855 GCF_038048845.1 Mixophyes fleayi
AGTTCACACATTCTTGGATGGTACAGATACATAGACGATGTGCTATGTATATGGACCGGTAATGTGGACACACTCCAAGAATTTCTTAAATATCTAAATATGAACGATCTCAACCTCAAATTTACCGCTCAGTTTAGTGATACCAGAGTTGAGTTTTTAGATTTGGACATTTCTATCGTCGACAATTGTATACAAACTAAAACTTATCTGAACCCTGTAGATTGTAATTCGTACATCCCAGCATCTAGTGGACATTTGAAGAGATGGCTCACTAATATACCAAAAGGACAGTTCTCTCGAATCAGACGGAATTGCTCTAATCTGGCACTATATGAGGAACAATCTGAGGTTTTGAAGACTAGATTCCTTGAAAGAGAGTATAATGATGTTGAAATACATAAAGCATTCGAACAAGTTAGAGACACGGACAGAGCTACCTTACTTCCATCAAAAGTAAATAAGGACATTTCAAATCCTTTACCACCGGCCCTCATCACAAAATACAATTCCAATCATAAAGAACTTGAAAGAATTGTAAGGAAGCATTGGCACATATTACGCATGGATGAGCATCTGAAGGACATCCTTCCCGGACATCCAAGGATCATTTATAGAAAATCAGATTCGCTTAACACTAAGCTCGTCAAGTGCTGCATTCCAAAAACAACTGCAGAAAAATGCCAACAGAGTTGGCTGGAAGAGAAAAGTGGGGGCTTTTATTATTGCAATAGGTGCCATGCTTGCAAAACTATTAATCATAAGGGAACAAAGCCCATCACCAACTTCCACTCTCATACCACAGGTGACTCCTTTCAGATCAAAACCAAAATCACCTGTGATACTATGGGTGTGGTTTATCTGTTGGAGTGCCCGTGTGGACTACAATATGTAGGGCGTACTATCCGGAAACTTCATGTTAGTTTTTTTTTTTTATTATAATTTTTTTTTTTTTATATATTTATTTTTATTTTTATTTATTTATTTTATTTTTTTATTTTTTATTTTTTTTATATTTATAATTTTTTTTTTTATATATATATATATATTTTATATTTTTTTATATTTATTTTTTATATATTTTTTTTTATTTTTTTTTTTATTTTTTTATTTTTATTTTTATTTTTTTTTATATTTTTTTTTATATTTTATAATTTTTTTATATTTTTTTTTTTATTTTTTTTTCTTATATATTTTTTTATTTTATTTTTATTTTTTTATTTTTTATTTTTGTTCATTTCATATATATATACCATGTACATCACCCATTAATATTTATGCAACCAGATCTATTTATATATATTTTTTCTATATATGTTCAAACATGCTCTTTTTTGTTTTGCAACTAGTGCACTATTGTTTTCTTTTGTTTTTTTCCATCATGCCTGTTGGATCGTTGTGCAATCACCAGTACTCAGATTTATTCACTAATTACTTAATTATTTCATTGCCTCTTGGCTGATTGGCACATCCGGATCTCTTTAAAAACTGGCTAGGAAGACCAGTTGGACATTACTATCCCTGAGGAAGCCCACTGGCCATTGCCACCGGGCGAAACGCGTTGGCGACTGTCCCTCAACTCAGTTTTATTCAACTTACTAGCATGCTAGCATCTTACATTACCATATACAGACATCCACATCGGAGACCAGCCTGTAGCGTGTATGCGCTCATCCGTAGCGGCACTACCGCTTCCCCTGTTTAGCCTCAACTTTATGAGAAAGAGAGAGACTACGTTTGGGGATTAGGAGGACTACATCCACATCGGAGACCAGCCTGTAGCGTGTATGCGCTCATCCGCAGCGGCACTACCGCTTCCCCTGTTTAGCCTCAACTTTATGAGAAAGAGAGAGACTACGTTGGGGATTAGGAGGACTACATTTGGATCATCACCACCTATATTCTGCTGGGTACCTGTCCATTATTGGAGGCATTTTTGATATCCATACATTTAATCTTAACACGGAGATATCCCGCAGCGTGCACACGCTATTTGAGCGGGATCATTTTTTCTTTCAACAAGGAGAGGATTTCCTTTTAGGAACTAGAAGAACTTTCTTCCTCATTCTTGTTTTAATAATTGGCATTCTGCTGGGTGCTTTTTATCATTGAAATCAACGTTATATCTAACCTCATCAGCACAGACTCTGGGACCGTTACTAAGTGCCTGTCAGCATTATAGACAGCCAGACATCCCTGCTTCATGTGAGTAACGGCTACCAATTTCATTTTTGCTTGCATTTTTCATCATCACTAACATTTTTATTTTACAACTCTGGACATTATATTTCCTTACATTTTCTTTTTGCGGTTCATATCAATTGTCATTTCATATTTTAGTAGCTTGCAAGTGCACTCTAACCATATTTGCAATCACACTGAGTTTGTAGTGTTTTTTACCATTATCATTGTTTTCGGCAGTGTCAATTGATGCATGTTAATTGTTTAACACATCTAAGCTGTCTCGTTCCGGCCGGAGTGTATTGTGGACCTATCCATATTAAATTGATATATCTTTCCTTTACAAGCGCCCAGAACCTGACTATTTTTATACGTATCTAACATTGTTGGGAGTTTAGGGTTCCCCCATACACTCTCAGGTTCGCATTTGGCTGCTTCATATATTTGGAGGAAGCGCAGCCTATCCCTCTTTTTCAATTAACCTGCAGGGTCCTGAGATTGCCGCTTTAAATTAAAAGTGATACAGGTCGCGATGATGTGAAAAAGACATGACTGATTCACGGCGAATCGCGTCATTTAGGCTAGGCAGTTGCGGGATGCGGGAGACTTGTCTGCTCTCCCGGGAGTCTGTGAGACCGACCCGAATTTCGGGAGTCTCTCGGACATTCCGGGAGCGTTGGCAAGTATGTTATAGTGTAAAAACGTTTGTATACTTCTGGTTTATGCGCTCCAGGGTGGAATGCACATTGGTTGGAGAGCCTCATAGATAATATAAGGGAGCTATTGCCTCATATATTTTACAATGATATGCAGACACCTTGGGCCTGATTCTTTAAGGATCTTAACTGAAGAAACTTCTTATTTCAGTCTCCTGGACAAAAATACTGACTGTTTTTTCATGTAGAACACAAATACTTGATAGCTTATTTGTACACTGAAATTTAAAGTTGATATTTGTGTGCTACATGAAAACAGTCAGTATTTAACTTATGTGCAAATCAGAATACTAATTTGCACCCCTTGCATTGTAACATGGTTTTGTCCAGGAGACTGAAATAAGAAGTTTCTTAAGTTAAGATCCTTAATGAATCAGTGATGAATCATTAGCTTCAGCTGAAGACAATCTGGGATTGTATATGAAGTCCGGTAACTACATGTTTTTTTAATATCTGTCTTTTCTATCATTCTATGTGGTTGTCTTTACAAAGGTCCAAATGTAGGACGTTGACTTATAATGTGAGATTAGAAAAAAATTAAAGCAGAAATGGTGTTTCCTTTAGTAAACTGCCATGTAATTCTGTCGCTACTCTGTCACTAATTTTAGCCCGCCCGCTGCAGACTTTGGCCCAAATTTCTGAAAAGTTGTACAATTGTGAAGAGATCATTGGAAAATGGACTGTAAATAACTGTAAGTGAATGTTAATCCTATAAATAGTAATATTGGAGCAGAAAAAGCTTAAAATCACATAATTTTACATATTTTTCACAATTTTTAATCAAATCCAGAATAAAAACCAAAACTCTTCAGGATTTTTGGGCAAAACCTGTCACAAAACCAAACTATAAAACCAACTACATTCATAAGCCTTAATGTACCTGTTATGCAGCTTTGAAATCTCATCATTGTTATCATCAACATTTATTTATATAGCGCCAACAAATTCTGTAGCTTATTACAATTGGAAACAAACATAGTAAAAAAAACAATACTGGGTAATACAGACAGGCAAAGAGGTAAGAGGGCCTTGTCCACAAACTTACAATCTATGGGACAATGAGAGTCTGATACATGAGGGTAAGTGCTACATATTGCATATTGGTCCAGCCAGAAGGTAAAAAGTGCTTAGTGGGCTATATGATCAGTCACACAGCAATGCTGATCAGAGAGTTGTTGTCTTGTGTTAGCTGTGTAACGGGTGGTAATAGGGTAACCTAGTGAGGATAAGAGGGTGGTTGAGGAATATTATAAGCTTGCATGAAGCACGGTTTTCAGAGAAAACTTGAAGACCAGAGGAAAGTCTTTTTGTGCGAGGGAGAGAATTCCACAAAGTGGGTGCAGCCCGAAAAAAGTCCTGTAACCTGGAATGGGAGCTGTTTCTGCTTGGATTAGGGCTTCATAAATCCCCTTAGGGAGAGAAAGTAAATGTCAAATTTCGTCTGACTTTCTTTACTTTTTCCCTCCAGTTGAAAAACTGATGATATGTGATAGACGGTCTCCTCAGTATTAGGTAAAGGTCCTCATTGTTATTACAGAATGAAAAGTTGCTATATTGCTGTTGAAAATCAACACCTGAAATTCCTTAACACTTCTAGCTCATCCTTTCTTCAGTAGTATCGCCCGCTGTTCATTTCTAGATGCTAATTATCCTGAGTTCACTTGCAGTTATTAGCAATTTGACTACAATTATTTAAACTAATCATGCAGTCAGATTAAACCCTAATTGTGCAAGCTGTATTTTAGGAGAAAAAAAATAGTTCTTAGAGATAAACTGGTTAGAGATTGGTACAATGTTCATCATAAACTCCCAGCTCGGAAAAATGATGCTCAGAGTGGTTTTATGTGGGCATTTCCAGAAAGCAGAATGTAGGAATGCATTTAACTATGTATGTATTTATATATATATATATATATATATATATATATATATATATAAAGAATAACTAAATGCACTGGACATCCATTTTTGCATTTTCAAAAATAACCTTTTCTGTCTTCCGTTGGTGTGGGCTGATATTCTGTGACATTAATCTAATGTGGCTCAGTGGTTAGCACGTATGCCTCACAGCGCTGGGGTCATGAGTTAAATTCCTGACTACAGTCTTATCTGTGTGTAGTTTGTATGTTCTCCCCGTGTTTGCATGGGTTTCCTCCGGGTGCTCCGGTTTCCTCCCACACTCCAAAAACATACTGGTAGGTTAATTGACTGCTAATAAATTGACCTTAGTCTCTCTCGGTCTGTGTATATTAGGGAATTTAGATTGCAAGCTCCAATGGGATTGATGTGAATGACAGTTGTTTTTTGTACAGCGCTGTGGAATTAGTGGTGCTATATAAATAGCTGATGATGATGATGATGATGATTATTCAGCCAATGTGCCCCTTCCAGTACATGGATATTAGTACTCATTATTATGACTACGCCTGACCAAAAGACTGCTAACTTCATGCTGTCATGTAAAATATATTAACAAACATGTTAGATAATATACCATATATTTATTTATATGGTATCTGTTTAATGTGCATTTGTGTGTAGTGTATGTTTAATTCCTATAGCTGTTTTAATGAATGTTTCACCTAAACAAGTTCATCATAGAGTAAACTTCATGTCAGAAAAAGCACCTTGTTTTATGTTCAATGGCAATCCTAATCAAGGACTGGATTTCTGCAAATATTTGCACAAAGCAGCAAACTTATTAGATTGCAAGCTCTTGTGACTAGGGCCCGCACTCCATTTGTATCACATTATATATTATACTCCTGTACTGAAACAGTGTTTGTATTATCTATATATAAACTCTACAACTATTTCAGTGCTTGCAAATAAAATATAGTGATAAACTCATGACACCTCGGAGTTCATCTAACTACAGTGTGGTCAGTTAGAGAGAAGTATTGACAGACTATGGCTGAATATCGGCAATCTGTACAAGACGAGCAGTGAATGTTAATGAGAAGTGTCTGCTACAATGTTTCACTGCTTTTTATTTTATAGTTTGCGTAGGAGCACAGCAGGTGAAGTACGTGCACACACTAAGCTGTGACCGACTGTCAGGGCCGTTGAGAAGGGGGTGGGTACTAATTAACCGGGCCCGGACATGCCAGGGAGCCCCTTTCAGGGCCCTCACTGCCAACATTTTTATATTTATTTATTTTACTTTTTTAACCTACATTCTTTTCTTTTGGCTTTTTTTTTTGCCGTGGGGGGGGGGGGCTCTGTCCCGTTCGTTGGTGGGGGGAGCATATAGTTATGTGATTTCTGCGCTGGCGCCCCTCTTCCCTCCTCCCTGCTTTGTTCACACTGAATGTCGGGCGTGACGTCATCAGGTCACGCTCGACATTCAGTAAGGAGCGGCTCGGAATGGACCCAGCAAGAAGAGAGAAGAAAAGAGATGAAAGGAGCTAATACAAAGATAGGAAAAGAAACGGAGGGGTGCAGGCGCGGGCTGGCACAGTTCAGCCCGGGGGGGCCGGGCTGCACATGGGGCCGCATCACATGACACGCTGCCACCGGTAATATTAAGAAATATATTGCATCCACGGGGTGGATGGGGGGAGGCGGCCGGCCCGAACAGCCGTTAGACTGAGCGACCCGGGTGCCCGCGGCCCCCCTGCCCCCCGGTCCAGCCTGCCCCTGGAGGGGAGGGAAGGAAAACAGAAAAGCACAGTGTGTTAAAAAAGGGGGGGTGAAAGCACAGTGATGAAAAAGGTGAAAAAGGGGGGAAGCAGCATGGAGGGTGTAGTGTGATCTTAAGGGGGAACAATGTGGTTGTGATGAAGGGCACAGTAATGTGTGTGTGATGGCACAGGGGGCTTGTGGCAATAAAGTGTGTGTGAGGTAGGTGGTGATTAATTAAAGGGTTCTATTTTGTTTGTGGGGAGATGGTGAGGCAATTTAATAGTGTGGTTTGGGGGCTATTGAATGTGAGGATGAGATCTCTTTCAGGGGCAAACGCTGGATTTGTAGAGGGGGGGTTTCCACACCACGCCGCCAGTGGGCGTGGCCAGCATACATGGGGGCGTGGCTATAACTTTAGACAGTGCATGGCTGCTCTCCAACTCTTCCTATCCCCATAATATACATGGGCAATGCTGTGTGCACTACTGTTAGGTGCACGCAGCTCTCCCTTTTCAAGCAGATCCATGTGAAGCGGGGGCAGGGTCCAGCCACCTCAATAATCAATAATACAGTGCCCCAGACTTGGAGGGGGGTTTCCAGGCACAAGCAACCCCCCCCCCCCTTGGTTTGCCTATGTCTTTATTAAGTGTGACTATGAATTAATTAATGGCAGTGATGGTTGTGGGAAATAAGTATATTTATGAAATGTAAATAATATTAATTTATTGCTGGGTCTGTTTGAGGGGTTTATTTATATAAATGGGAATACTATATTTTAAAGTTGGGACTGGAGGAAGGCCTAATTATTACTCGTGGGTGCTATTGATTCAACGCCTGGGCTGGCTGGAATTTTCTAACATTCCAGTATGCAGACAAGCCGCAACTAAAGAAACCAGCAGCCACAAGTGGTGAAAGTGACAAGAACAAGTAGGAGAGAGAGCAGGACAGTCGGTGAAATGTTGTGATTCCAGTGGGACAATCCCAATTTTTGGTGACTGTTATGTCCAATGTAAGGAGCAGGCCAAAATTGTTAAGTCTTCACACTGCATTCTTTATATACTACACTATGGTGCTAAATGTCCTGAAAGTCAGGAGTGCACAACAATGAAGGATTTTTTTCTGTAGCACGGTGGGCTAGCGCTTTTACCTGCTAGCTACGCCCCCAATTGTATGAATACACCCAGTTCGCGGCGGCGCAATTTTTTTTAACATGCTCAACTATAATGGGGGACGAAAAAAGTTGTTGTAGCATAATTCCCATGTGAGACAAATAGAAAATAGTTAATAAGAGATCTAAATAGCAATACTTTTGATTATCTAAAGTGAATTGAATTTGTCTTTCAGCTTTATAAAGATGTTATCCCGTGTAAATTATATATATATATATATATACTATATGGCCACCCCTGTTAATTATTGAATTGAGGTGTTACAATCAGACCTGTTGCCAGAGGTGTATAAAATCAGCACCTAGCCACGCAGTCTCCATTTGCAAACATTTGTGATACAAAATGGGTCTTTCTGAAGAGCTCAGTGACTTCCAGCGTGGTACTGTGATAGGATGCCACCTTTGTAATAAGACGGTTCATGAAATTTCATCCCTGCTGGATATTTCACGGTCAACTGTAAGTGATATAATTATAAAGTGGAAGCATTTAGGAACAACAGCAACTCAGCCACGAAGCAGAAGACCACATAAAATCACAGAGCGGGATCAACGACTGCTAAGGCGCACGGTGTGTAAATGTCGCCAACGCTCTGCTGATTCCACAGCTGAAGAGTTAGTAACTTCCACTGGCATTAATGTAAGCAAAATAGCTGTTCGGTGGGAGCTTAATGGAATGGGTTTTCAATGGCCAAGCAGCTGCATGCAGCCTCACATCACTAAGACCAATGCCAAGCGTCGGGTGGAGGGGTGTAAAGCACACCGACACTGGACTGTGGAGCAGTGTAAACGTGTTCTGTGGAGTGATGAATCACGCTTCTCTGTTTGTCAGTAAGATTGGTGAGTCTGAGTTTGGTGGATGCCAGGAGAATGTTACCTGTCTGACTACATTATGCCAACTGTGAAGTTTGGTGGAGGAGGGACAATGGTATGGGGCTGTTATTCAGGGTTTGTACTAGGTCCCTTATCTCCAGTGAAGGGCAATCTTAATGCTTCAGCATACCAAGTCATTTTGAACAATACTATGCTTCCAACTTTGTGGCAACAGTTTGGGGAAGGCCCTTTTCTATCCCAACATGGCTGTGCAACATCAGATCCTGACCTCATAAATGCTCTACAGAATGAATGGACACAAATTCCCACAGAAACACTCCAACATCTTGTGGAAAGTCTTCCAAGAAGAGTGGAAGCTGTTATCACTGCAAAAAGGGGGACCAACTCCATATTAAAGTATATGTATTTGAATAAAATGTCCCTACAGTCCCTGTTGGTGTAATGGTCAGGCCTCTGAATACTTTTGTCCATATAGTGTATATAAATATATATTGTATTACTAGCAGCGTTTATGAGTATGAGCTGTCTTTCTCTAATCGAGTCGCGTTACCAAGGTAACACATGACAGTGATGAAGTGTTCTTCAGATATAACATTGGGTGATTACCATGAGAATATGTATTTGTTTTTTTGAATAGGAAAAAGTATCTATTCATGATAACAGGATTCATGTTTAGCGTAATATAGACTTATGATTCAGAAATAAATGTTATTGACTTTTTTGAAAATATGGGTTTCAATATGTTCTGTTTACTTTGAATTTATGAAAACGTGGAGTAAGGATTAAGCCTTTCACAGTTGACCACACTGCGTTACCCGGTGACGTGAGTGTGACACATCAGCGATGAAGGGGAAACATTTGGCAAATAAAAGTGTTGTGTGCATGGTAACGCAATAGGCGACAAAATTCATGTCCATTAGTTAAGGGTAGCTACGAAATAACTATAGATTCCGTTTTTGTATTATAATTAATGTACAAATGCTTTTGATGTTTTGGTTTATGTAACATAAAATGCCTTCTTGATGTAATATTGTCATTTTTATGAGTTAAATAAAGAAATTACGCACCTGCCAACGATGTGGACATTATCAGGTTACCTGCTGGTTATTTACACTATAAATATGGTATTAGTATATATTAATAGAGCAGTCTCCACCGTATTGAGAAAGACCTCCTGGTCGAAACGCGTTGGTTGCTTAACTGGTAGTGCGGATATATGCCAGCCTGTGCCTGGAGAGGCGGGTGGGATCCTTATAACGTATGCTCAGCACATTAAGGGTGTGTAAGTGAAATAGTGAACAGATGCAGACCGGGAATAAGACATATATATGCTTCAGAAAGCAGTATTATTGGGGACAGTCAGGGACAGGTGTAAAGAGCGGATGATGTTGATGACGGCCTGTGATTGGCTGTTTGCGATTGCACTATTGAAGCTGATTGGCGCCTTCTTCGTCTCTCGGGCATACGTTAAGCTTTTGTAGGTGTGTTTAAGCAAACATTTCATATTTGTACAGGAGACAGGGAACTGTTAGAGAGGATTTTGTTTTTGTTTCCTTGATGCCTAATAGCGATTTCGTTAATTGCGCAGAAAACAATAAAAAACCTGTGCACAAGTGGGACACAAGTTTCTGTGACGTGTGCCCAAAAGCTACTAGTGCCAGCCTGTGCAGATCTTAAATTGTGATTACGGACGTCTCAGCACATGGGGAGAAATATGCAAAATTAATTTTTTTAATTTTTTTTAATAGTAATTTATGCCCGATTTGCAGTCAAGTCTTCAACATGTCCTTAATGTTTAATTAAATACAGAAAGTTGGATATTAGAACAACAGACTTGAAAAGGGAGGGGTCGGTGGGGGGTCCAAAGAAAGCATTTTAATGCTGGACTAAATTTGCCAGTCACTTCCTGATTTACAGTCCAATCGATGCCACTTAGAGCGGGAGAGGTTTAAGTTTGTAGGGTGGGGAAACCATTTTATAAGGGGCACATTTGAGAACCAACTGTTACAGTTTCTGTGCCTTTCAGTTGATTGTATGAAAATCCATATCCATTTTGATTGTAGCTTCGTTCTGTCACTTAAAGAACATTTCCAGAATAAAGCATTTGTTTCCCTCACAATGATGACACATCTTCCTACGCTCATACATGCGTTTGTGTCCTCACACTTGGACTACTGCAATGCGCTCGAACCAGGTCAGGTGGCGAGTCTGCTTCTTGATTGGCTAATTGATATTGAAAGCCCTACACAACCGGGGTCATGTGTACTTGAAGCAGCTTCTAATTCTTTACACTTCGTCATTACGCTCTACAGATGAAGGTCTACTAACTAGAGATGCTCACTGACCCCCGTGAACTGGTTTTGGTTTTGGATCTGGATTAGCTTCGTGTTTTGGTTTTGGCAAAACCGCCCTCGTGTGTTTTGGTTTTGGATCTGTATTTTTTAAGAAGAAAAACCCTAAAATATGCTAAAATCCCATAATTTTGCTCTTTTTTGTTCCTACATTATTACTAACCTCAATAACTCTAATTTTAAGTCATTTGCAGTCAATTTTGACGACCTCAAAGATCACAATATTATTTTCATACACTTTTGGACAAATACTGCAGCGACCTGGCTGGATGGTAAGCGACAGAGCAATGACACAAACACACGGCAGTTCCTAGCACATCTAGGACACATTGGCACACAGCAGTGGCAGAAAAGAAAAATGGGACAAGATGGAATTGTCCTTGGGACCGCCCTCCCTCTCACCCACCATTATGTTAGATCTTAAAAAGGATCCAAAACTCGTGAGATCCGATGGTGTAACAATGACTTTTTGTTTTCAATTCCGAGGCCGCGCGAAAGTACTGAGCCGGCTGGGCTCGGTACTCGGATATGCTAAGCTCGGGTGTGTTCCTTTCTCTGGGAACCGAGCCTGAGCATCTCTACTACTAACAGTACCTAGAATCCCCCATATATTTAACTTGAGGCTTCCTCAGCAGATGTCTTACGAAACAGACTCCCGATTTTCCTGCTTCCTCAAACATTTCATTAATGCATCTTTATGTTCAAAAAAACCCAAATACTTTGCTCTTTTTTCTTTCCTCTATTAATCCTCTACATGTTCATTTTGTATCATGTGTTTGGAGTCCTATTGAGAGAAAGGCTCTATGTAAATTAAATTGTTACTATTTTTATTATTATTATTATTATTACTATTAATATTAGAGCTTCAATGTGGAACCGTATTTAGGCTGTTGGGCCCTATAAACCAGTTCCTTTCTGCCGAATTCACCTGAGGTTCAGGTTTCCGCTATAATCAGGTGCCATTAAACAAAATAGATACAGAGCAAAATATTGTTCCGAGCAAAGAGGTCAATTTAATCTGCTAAGTAATCGTTCCCACCTAACTGATAGACTTTCATTTTCACATTAGCTTTCAAAACATCAGTTATCCGCTTGCCGTGCTTTGCAAGAGAAATGAGTTAATAGTTCATCAAAACAATCTATAAGAGAACACCATTTACTTCTCTGTAACATGTAAAGACATAATGCATTATTTATTAATCGCGCAAGGCGGCTGACTAAGCAGAATATCTAGCTCGCCGCACATATTATTTGTTAGAAGCTGTTCATCGGGCATGACAAATTATTCATACTCACTACAGCCAGAATGATGCAATGGTTTTACGGTGTAAACGATATAAAAGATTCATTCTATTAAATAAAACCTTTTTTAAAAAGTTGGCATGAAATATAACTACAGCATAAAAAACACATTGCTTGATATTTAAACTTTTCCCCCCGTTCATTACAATTTATATTTTATTAGTAAAGTGCGCTTATTTTGCAATAAGCGATATTGCACCCAGGAACCTGTGACTGGCGGGAAGTGTCTGAACATCCAGGAATGTGATTGATCGGCTGCGATTTCAATAACCACAAGGAGAAAATATTGTTCTCGCAGGTACATTAACAACCACGTAACATATGTCAGATAACACAGCTCTGTAATAAAAACAGCACAACCTTTAACACAGCAATTTATCACTCGTATGCTGCGCGGATCCCACCTATTGAGACATTTGCAAAATGTAAATACTGCTTAAAGTACAAACATCAGAGCACAGTAATAAATCTTTAGTGCCTTCTGCTAAATCATTGCTAAAGAAAACGGATTATACCTTTGATTTCTAGGATGGCTACAAAAGGCTTTTTATAAGAAGAACATTTATTAAAAGACAATTAAATCCATAAACACTATACTCCCTTAGATTGTAAGCTCTCACGAGCAGGGTCCTCCCTCATCCTTTCTTCTTTAATGTCTAGTACTTTGTCTGTTGGCCCTCTACGTCTTCGTAATATGCTTAACTTCACCACTGTATGGCAATGCAGATGTTTAATAATTAATTAATTAATAATAATTCTTCATATATTGCTGCCATTTGGCGCCATTCACAAACCAGCGGCACAGCGACAGAGGTCTGGAAGCGACGACACAAAAATCCTGGACTAACATTCTCCGCAAGTAGTCATATCCCCGGTTTGAGTCCCATCTCTGTTAAATACAGCAGGGTTCATGCTGGGAGGGTGGAGAACCCATTTAATAACACTGGAGAAGGTCCAATTTGCACGTGTAAGCTGCTTTTCCACATACATGAACTGCATGTGGTTTTGTATCTAGATCCTTCTTTAGGGTAGCAATATCCATAGCAGTATCCATAGACTTTAATGAAGAACCAAGTTTGGATATTTGCTGGCTGTTCGTCCATCAATTGTGTCACAGTCATCTGTATTTCTGGATCCAATTTGGGACCCTTGGTCCTAGCTGGAGCAGGTCTGAAACAGGGTTTAATGATCTCTCTGCTCACCTAGAGTACTCAGAGAAGCACAAGCAGTATAGAAGTCTTAGGACAGGAGTCTGTGCCTGAGCTGGAATCTGGTGTAATAACTGACTGGAACTGTTCATAGGAACTCAATCCCGTCACCTGTGGAAAGGGACACATCATCACCATCATCATCATTTATTTATATATCACCACTAATTACGCAGCGCTATACAGGGAACTCACTCACATCCGTTCCTGCCCCGCTGGAGCTTACAGCTTGGAGCTTACAGTCTAAATTCCCTAACACACACACACACACACACACACACACAGACTAGGGTCAATTTGGTAGCTGCCAATTAACCTACCAGTAGTTTTCTGGAGTGTGGGAGGAAACTGGAGCACCTGGAGGAAACCCACGCAAACACAGGGAGAACATACAAACTCCAAACAGATGAGGCCATGGTCAGGAATTAAACTCATGACCCCATGAAGCAAAAGCGCTAACCACTAAGCCACCGTGTTGCCCCACACGGGACTGGAACCCACTCATAAGACCTCAGAACACACACGGAAGCTCAGAACAGAATGAACTGGAACTGGGGACAGGAGCTCAGAACCGTGACACAGAATGGCAAACTCAGGACTGTGCAGCAGCCACAGACCTGGAACCCACAGACAGGTACACAGAATTGGAGACTCAGAACCAACCATCTGATTATACTGGTAAAGCCACTGATACTGCAGAATAGACACTGGATAGTGCAAAGTTCTTACTGAGGAAAGCAATCTTGCTGAATGCAGAATACTGCAGGAAGATGAGCAGCCTGGCAGCGCAGAGTACTTGCAGAAAAATGAACTCGGGGTAATGCAGAATACTTGAAGGATGATATGCATTTAGAATTGCAGGTCATAGAAAAGAGATGTGCACTTTAAAATGCAGGATACTTGCAAAGTGATTTTTAGCTGGTAACGCAGGATGTTCACAGAAGACTTTGTAAACAAAGGGAATCAGGAACAACTGGAACCTGGGACCAAGCACTATCCTCAGGCAGAAGTGTGTTGTTCTGGCAATAAACAAATATCACCAGCAGGTATAAATAGGGTGTACCAAACAACTATTGGCTGCACAGTTCATGTGATCACAGCTGTTAAATCTGGTTGGTCAGGAATGATCACCTGACTGCATCCAAGATGGCCGTGTCCATGCAGCAGAACAAATGGAGATGTGATGGACAGGAATGCTGCAGGCAACCAGGAGGGACCCAGGTAGCCATGATATGACAGCAGCAGATGTGGTAAGTGCGGCTAAGACCCTGATGTGCGACATACTGTACCATGAGCAAAACTTTGCTAGACGATGGACGAGCCAGGGTAGGTGAAGAAGGTTCCGGATCACCACTGGAAAGGCGCAATGATGCACCAGATTATGCCTTAGAGGGGTAAAAATGACATTTAGTTTTGCTGGATATTTAATGGTAAGTGAAAGGTTAAGATTTCACATAAATAAAGATTTTCTCTTATTATACAGAGGACCAGATTTTTTTGTCTCATCAAAATCATTTTACTTTATCAACATTTTTATAATTTTTTACTCATACAACACTGACATATTCCACAGCCCTGTGCATTCAGAGAAAACAATTTGAACATACCATGGTTTACAATACAGTGACAAACAAGGAAAGGGTGAGAGGACTCTGTTCACCAGAACTTACAATCCATCAGGGCAAACTTAATGTGCTTTTCAGTTAATCATATACACATAAAACAGTGATAGTAATGATAATATTTGTGACTTTTGAAAGGCAGCTCATATGTCCAGTTACATTTAAGATTTATTAAATTGGGGGCATAGGACATGTGCTGCATAGAGGCATTGTGACGTACACAAGTATTGCTTTTCATAAGTAGCCATCAATGACTAAATTTTGATAAGTCAAAAAGCTCAAACAACCAAGCAGGACACAAAGTGTTTCTTTAATTTCATATACAGTATATGTCAGTCATCTCTTGTATTTCAATCTACAAATCTGTAAAGAATTGTTCTGTGTTGTAAACTGCAACCACTCAGATCTATTAAGCTCCACTATGCTAAATATATTATTTTGTATAAAGGTATTCCAGGTATTTTCCTAAGCTCAGTAAAATGCCAGCTTTAACACATTTATGAACAAGAGTGACCTTAATTGTTTTTTTAAGTAAGATATTAAATTTAATAATAACAATTGTTTTGAAGAGTGTTTTCTAGAATGAATAGTGCATTTTACTCAAATATGTAATATATGATGCAGGGTGCACTTAAACGGTTAATACAGGGCGCATACATTGCAAACTTTAGCGAACCAATCAAACATTTTTATTGAAGGTTGTATAAATTTCCTTAAAATTTTCCTGTACATTCCAACACTGATTTTCCTATAAGATCCAATCAGAAATGATTCGAATTACATCTAAAAAATCATAAGATTACTCCACACCATGAAATAGTGTCCTGTTGAGCGTGGCAGAACACACCACAGTGAAGTATTGCACAATTGCAGAATACACATAACAATTTCATTGCATTAAGGTAACTCATCTAATCTAAATTCCGTACAACCTGTCTGTTTAATTGTAACTGGATTTGATTGAACGTCTCCTACACACTTACAGATGAGTGAAATATTCAAAACTGTTCCATTAAATATTTGCCTTGTTTTTATATTATGTTGGATATAATATTATATGAGATATAAGTACGATACTGTGAGCTGCCTGCAATATTTCAATATCAATGCATTTTTTTTTCATTTAATTATATGCAACTGTCAGCTCAAAATGACATTCTTGCATTGCTGCATTACCATAGGTAATCCCTACAGTCATTTTCCATGTCATATTGGTTTGATACAGTTACAGTAGGTGAGTAGATTTTATTATTTACTTTAAAAATGAAATGAATAATAATACGTAATTCAATTGTTTTCTCTGTTTTGAATAAGTTGCATCATACAAGAAAAATCTATTTATCTGAGGATGAACTCCTTCACTATTTTGTACTCTCTGTCCTTTTTTTACTAGAGGAAATAATCAAGGATGAGATTAAAAATAGACATTTAGAGAGCTTTTCTGAAATCCCAAACACAGTCCATCTGAAGGAAAGTCAACAACATGTAAGTATTACTTCTGTTAGACTAGACGTAGAATCCGAGTGACCTGACACAGAGATCACTTTGTCCTAATCTTCAATCTCTAAATATATTTCCTGACCTAGAAATTAAATGAAACCTGTGAGTGGAATACCTTTAGGATATTAAGTTCTGTTTTTAATTCACCATAGCAGACCTTGGTACACGAAGCCTGGAGTACATAGGGGCAATAATAATTTAGTCGCGCTTAAAAAAAATAACCTCTGCATATATATAAAAAAGAACAAAATAAAAATAGCTTTAAAGGAATTACATATATAAAGGATTACCTAGTACCTCCGAAGAAGGCAACAAAATAAAGATAAAGATAAAATCTCTTGTAGTTCAGTTGGAGGAACGATTAACTATATGGGGCTAATAGTTGTATTTTCAGTCAATCTTCAACAGTTCTAACAAAAACAATTGTCGCTGATAAAAACAGTGTTTTATAAGATAACTTTTTAACTTTTTAGAAAAACTCTATTTTAAAAGTCAATTTTGCTCTGTAAAATTTGAATTGTGGGTGTATGTATTGTGGCACTGAATCGGTAGGACGAAGATAGGAGAATTGGGGCAAAGAGCAAGCTCACGCCCACGCCCACCACGCCCACTCAAAAAGCAGCAATAATTTAATTACAGCCACGTGCCCTGGCTGGCTGTCTTTAGCCAGGACGCAGAGGCAGTGTGAGGCTTCCCGGTTGCCCTGGCATCAGAGTAAGTACACCCCTTCTTGTCTACCGTCTCTACGGCGAGTCTCAGGCAGTCTCTGTTACCCCGGAGTAATGATTTTTTCTCCCTCCCTCCAACATAAACGTTCATGAGTCCCCTAGTTTAATTCAGAAGGGAAACTTTATGCACAGAGCATATTAGGCTGCTATTAAATTGACCTTAGTCTCTTTCATTCTGTGTGTGTGTCTACTAGGGAATTTAGACCGTAGGCGCCAATGGTTCATGGACTGATGTGAGCTCTCTGTACAACGCCTCGGAATTAGTGGCACTATATAAATAGATGATGATATAAAGAACCCTGCTCTCTGCTACTGATGAATGCTCTGGTAATGTATTGTGTGCCTAATCTTTGATTTTTTTGTAGTATGGGTACAGGCCACCTTCGTCTATTTTCTTTCCGAAATGTGTAACTCTATTCTTTCATACCAGCGCCCATCCAATGACCTTTGCCTGTTAATTTAATTACAGACGCGCGTCCCAGCTGCCTGTCAGTAGCCGGGACGTAGTGGCAGTGTGAGGCTTCCCAGTTGCCCTGGCATCAGAGTACACCCCTTCTTGGGGACTGTCTCTACTGTAAGTCTCGGGCAGTCCCCATTACCCAGGGGTTGGACAAAGCTTACAATGGGGCAATGATTTTTTCCTCCCTCCCTCCCACATAAATGTTTAAAAGTCCCTTAGTTTAATTCAGAAGGGCAGCATTATGGCACAGACGTACCTCACTCCAAGGACAATGCCATCTTTCCTTGTACCATTTAGCACTGTGTCCTCTCATCATCATTTAAATGTCTACTAATGCCGCTGTCCACAGTTTTCCACTGTTTTTTTTAAGGAAGGATTTTGTAAATCTGCCACTGGTGCATTTGCTTTCTCCAATTCAAATCTAAAAATAATTAACCATACTTTACGGTTCTCTAACAGATAGCATAAATCAACATCCATCATATCTCCATCTATACATGTATTCTTTGCCAGGTCCAAAATCTGTCCAGTTAAATTCTCAGAATGTGGACTTTCAATTGCATTGTCAAGACATGTTTTGGGCAACCAAATCTGCATCAATGTAAGTATTATACATACGTGCATGTGTGGGAAGGGAGACTATTGGCCAATCTGAACTGTCTCTTGTACATATTTCTTACATGTGACTAATAGAACATATAAATATAATTTATATACATGGGTATTGGGGACCATCTCTGCTGCAAGTCTCGGGCAATCCCCTTTACCCAGGGTTACCAGGGGGCAATGATTTTTCCTCTCTCTCTCTCCCCATAAATAAACACGAGTCCCCTGGTTTGATTCAGAAGTGCAGAATTATGGCACAGAGCATATATGTAAAACAAGCTAATGAAAGCCATGCTCTTGGCCAACGATGAATACCCTGGCAATTAATTGTGTGGAAAATCTTTGAATTGTTGTAGTAAGGGTGCAGGCCACATTAATATGTCAGCATCTTCATTTATTTATATAGCGGAAGCAAATTAGGTATCTACTTGTGTAAATATCTACTGATGCCTCTGTCCATCTAATGACAATTGTTCACTCTCCATAATGCCTGAATAAAGTTTCAAATATCCCAGCACACCGCAAATGAAGATTGGCTTTTCTGGGACACTGTCATAGCCTGAAAACAAGATTTAAATTTATCAACTGGAACAAGCTCCCTCCCTCCATCAGAACTTACCCTAATCTGTCCAGTTTCAAACGGGCTTTAAAAACCCACCTTTTTCTTAAAGCCTTCCAGTCTCCCACTTAACTCCCTACCTGTTCTTCTGACTCTACCCTTCATTCCCCTTCCCCTATCCTCCATTCCTCCCTCTCTCCCCGTGTCTCTCTGTCTGTCTACCACACCCCTTAGATTGTACGCTCCTTTGAGCAGGGTCACCTCTCCTCCTGTCTTCTCCACTGTTAACTCTGCTCTCCAGCAATCTTGCCCTCCTCCTCGAGGACCCTCTTCCCCCCGTCCCCTCCCGCTCCCTCCTCTCCCCCCCTGGGGGTCTCCCTATCATCCGTGCCCTCCCTCTTGAGCTCCGTCGTATGCAGACCTTCCCCTCTCCCCTCCCCCGCCCTTGCTGTGCTTTCAGCTCACGGAGTTACTGTGCTTATTGTTTACTGTACTGTGCTGTCTCTCCTCATATTGTAATTTCGTTTGTCCCTGTACGGCGCTACAGACACCTAGTGGCGCCTTATAAATAAAAATTAATAATAATAATAATAACTGCTCTCCAGCACTGCTTTGTAGAGATCAGCAACATTGTTGCAAGAATGTAAAAAAAATCTGCCACATTCTCTTAAAGTTAAAAAAGAGAGCGGACCAGCAAGAAGTGAGAAGGTACTTTAATTAATCTCCCCTCTGCAGTGCAGAAGTGTCAAAATGTAAGCAAATAATTAACAGTATCCTATGTTTGACTTACCTGTGATGAGTGTCCAGGAACTCATGGTGCTGTCTGGTTGATATATTTTTTCAACCATAAGCTTTGCGTACTGTGGACAGCTATCTAGCCTAATCAGGATAATTAAGAAGAAAATATATTAATGTGGTCATGATCATTCCTAAACAAAATAAGGTGCTTTAGATATCTTTTTTTCCTGGAGATTACTGTGTGCCAGCAATAAATGAGTAATGTATTTTGATGCATGAGACCTGTTCTCTGTCACCTTGCCAGAAGAAGCAATTGTCCTTTGTTGATTGCCAAGTTAAGAGCTCAAAAACATCTTAAAGGATTGTGAAATTCCTTTGGCTTGAAAGAAACATACTATGGGATATTCCAAGTTCAATGTATATTCTTTATGGGAAATATAATATATCTACGCAGTACCTACCCAAATCCATGTTTGTGAGGATCTCTGTATAAATTTGTAATTACTGTAATAAATAAAATAATGTGCTTCAATATAATTTAATCATGTTTCATACGCATATGTGTGAAAAATTATAGTGGGCTTAATGCCCTGTCTGCTATGTTGCAGAAGAGAGTTACAATATTTTAGAATACATTAGTAGAGCTGTTTTTGGACAAAGGTCAATAAAACAGTTGTAAGACAGATTAGTATACAAGCACAACTACCGGATGCCACCAAGCAAGGGAGTTTGGCCAAAAACAAAACAAAATTTAAAAAGCACAGAAATGATTTAAGTTCTTGGGGCTCAGTTTTCTACTGAAGTATTAGGTATATCTTCTACCTTTCCCCTGGCAGCAGGTTATGAGAAAAAACTATGTGACTATGCTATTATCTTTTCTGTCTGTCATTTCTGTTTTATTTTGTAGCATTTTTGTCATAATAAATCACATTTAATAACATTCTGCCTTTGTGTCCTTTCAGAATTGACATGTCAAAATTTAGATTGTCATTGCATTTTGGAATAAGACAGGGAGTATCTGAAGATTTCGTAAGAGTATCAGCCCTTGAACTAAATCGTAGTGGCGTCAGGACTTTGCGTTTAATAGTGGTGGTAAATTTGGGGGGGGATTTAATTTCTTTTTAGTCAAACCAGGTGGCTTTGTTTTAGTTAACTCTTTCACACCCAGATGTCGAGCATGCCCAGGTGGGTCAAGTCGTAACATCAACAATATGGCTGCTGTGCCCCAAATGGAACACAAGACTGAAGGTCCCCAGTCTCACAAACAGATGAGGTGTCTTGAGGTGTCTAGTGCCATCTTATATACCAGTAAAGCTAATAGTGCCCCCTTAGGTATTAAGGGGCACAATTAGCTTTACTATTAGCTAGAAATATAGTGAGAAAAGAACCACATAGAAGTGAAATAATCTGATTCCGTTGCAATATGAGCTAACGTCCGTGAAGATCTCTGACTTAATAAACGATGAGAATAGGTTTCTCATGCTCACAGATTGAGAGACCCATTATAGTGTAGAGATGCAGTTTGACAGTTTAGTCGTAAATGTGAAAATTGAATGTTCTAAAACAACAAATAAACGCCCACACATCCGACATTTACAGCTTTATAAATTAAATGGGAATTTCCATTCCTGCTGTAGTCCTAAGGAAATAACAAATAATAAACCCAGGTAGATGGCAACGACTTGATATAGTATAACGGCACTGCTAATGAATGATGTGCTATCAGCTACAGGGATCCATACTCAAGCAGACAATCAAGCGCAGGTAGATATTGTAGCTATGTCATTTTGAAAGAAAAAAGGAAAAGATGCTGAATTGATATTGGCGCACTTGAAAAGTCTTAAGATTATATCACAAATTGGTTAACGAGACCAGAAATCAAATATTAAAATATAGCTTGTATTATAATCAAATGAGATAAATATTCAGATTAATGTTTTATATATGGATTATTTAATAATTTTTTATAGCTTTATTTTTTTTATAAAAACATTGAAATATAAGTAACATGTGCAAAATAAAAATATTAAAAGAAAACTGTGTGTGACTTTATTCTCTGATTAGTATAAATTGGTTTGGTAAGTAAATGAGTAGATGGGGACAAGCTTCAGTTATATAACATCCTTGTAAAATGATCCCCTAGTATTCTGCAAAAAATCCAATCCTATTTGCATTGAATATTTATTCCCCTTATCGTTGCTATTGCAACTGTAATAGTTGCAAAGTAATAACCAAAGTATACTATGTAGCTATTACCATTCGGAGCTAACATATATCCAGGATGTTGCTGCAGTGAATCAACAGAATAAGGTAATCTCTTTAATGCTAATGCAATTAACATAATAAGTGGTTTAATTGGGATGATGCTATGTATTAAACATATGGATTATATTACTCAAGGATATATATAGTTGAAATAATCTAAATTGCCAAAAGTGTTCTGCTCGGCTATCTATAAAGGATGTGATGTCCTTCTAATACAAGGCGTCTAGATGTAGTAGTCTTTGGTATCTATCTAGAGTAATTGACCATTATAAATCTCACCAAAGTGTCAAAAAGGTATAATCTGCCAAAAAAACAATTTAAAATTTAAGCACTAGGGGATTGATATTCCTGATGTTGTAAATTAGCAGGGCAAGTCATACACAGCATGAACGCCAACACATGTTTCTCGGCCGAGAAAAAGCTTTCACACATTATCATCATCATCATCATCACCATTTATTTATATAGCGCCACTAATTCCGCAGCGCTGTACAGTGAACTCACATCAGTCCCTGCCCCATTGGGGCTTACAATCTAAATTCCCTAACACACACAGAGAGACAGACACACAGAGACAGACACAGACAAGAGTCAATTTGTTAGCAGCCAATTAACCTACCAGTATGTTTTTGGAGTGTGGGAGCAAACCGGAGCACCCGGAGGAAACCCACGCAAACACAGGGAGAACATACAAACTCCACACAGATAAGGCCATAGTCAGGAACTGAACTCATGACCCCAGCGCTGGAAGGCAGAAGTGGTAACCACTGAGCCACCGTGCTGCATCCTTACTATGGTTCTGTTTACTTCCTGGTTTTCACTGTGATTCCGACTGCCTGGTTCTGACCACTCTGTGGATTGTTGCCTGCCCTGACCTGCTGCATGGACATAGACTATTGCCAACTAGACTTCCTCTGCTTCAATTCTGGACCTTGCTCATATTTACCAGCCTATTTGAGTGCCTATTTTTCTGTTAGACAGTCCCCTGTGTTCTTCTGACTAGTGCCTCCAACATTTCTGTCTCAGAAACAGCCTCTAATACTGAGTGCTACAGGTGAAGGCTATGACTAGCTGGTTCAAGAGGTTTATTCCAGGAATTATCCCTTATTATCCACAATTGCTTTTATTGCATATTTATTCCCTTATTGCATATAAATAGCTAGTGGTATGCTTTCCTTTTGTACTTATAAGTTGCAAGCTCTTAACAAAGAAAGGTATTCTGTATTCCACTGAATAGCTAAATGCTTCTGTATGTCCACTAAAAGGAATTCTATTAAATTATTTCAGTGCTTTTGTTCGTTTCTTTTCCAAAAACTGTCTCAAAGGGGGAGAGCGTAATTGTGGTGTCAGCAATGTTCTTGGTTATATTATGTTTACATTTGAAATTAAATTCTTAATGGGCTGAATAACCAAACTCTTTTATAGTAACCTCTACATGATTCCAATCTGTATTAAAAGATAATAATGTCTTTACTGGGCATATTACAATAGGCAGCGGTGGAACTAGAGGGTTGTGAGCGCTGCTGGTCGAAGGTGAAGGGGGAACGGCAATTTTGGGTCGAGGAAGAGAAAAATGGGGTCCTCCATCTGAGCATGCGCGGGGTCGATGAATGTTTAGTTGCATTCACTGATGGCAGCTACGTTAGATGAATTCACGGACCCTTGTTTGTGGCGCTGTCTGATGATATAATATAGATATATTATTTGTGTTGTTTACAGCTATTAACAAATGTGAGTGTCTGAAAGCTATTGTCTGCAAACGCTTATGCAGAGGAGATTACATTTATATTTCTTTTTCAAAATTTTGCTTCTGATTATAATATTTAATTTTATTTATAATCTCTCGTATGTGGTTTGTGATGACATATCTACTTTTTTTTAATATGTTAGCTAATATTATGCTGATGAGTTGTTTCTTCTTTTTTAATAATTTTGTGCATTTGTTATTACTCTGGTGAAAAAAATCTGTTACTTTTTCTGACATATAGGGCAGGGTTCTCTGGCGGACATGAGCATTAATTTATGGCCACCACCTCCCTTACCAGCAACTACAACAACGTTTCTGGCCCAGGGGACATGTCTACAAGGTGACGTGTAAGCCTCTTTGGTATGCCAGATGCATAGGTGAGAGGCCGATTCCAGCTACCACTATCTTGGACCCAGAATAATTGATGACCTGCACCATTTTATTTTGCATTGATACTTTTACACTATTATGTACGTGTTGCATGAAAATGTGGCTCTTATGTGTTTAGAAAACAAATGTCAATATAAAATGTTTCCAGTTATATGGACTCAGCACAAATTTCTGTATGCCCTCAACAAATGTATTGACCATCTTTACTATGAACAACCATAGGCAAACTGAGGGGGGGAGGGGTATACTAGTGCCTGGAAACCCCCCTCCAAGCCTGGGGCACTGTATAATTGAGGTGGCTGGACCCTGCTCCCGCTTCACACAGCTTTGCTTGAAAAGGGAGAGCTGTGTGCACCTAACAGTAGTGCACGCAGTATTGCCCATGTATATTATGGGGATAGGAAGAGTTGGAGAGCAGCCAAGCACTGTCTAATATTATAGCCACGCCCCCACGCATGCTGGTCACGCCCACTGGTGGCGTGGTGTGGAAACCCCTCTCTACAAATCCTGCGTTTGTCCCTGACAACCTTTACTCTACTTTCATCTATTCACTATGTAGGATTATTGGAATAAAGAGTAGCAGATTGTGAGTAATTTGTTGCCACCAGTACTGATGTTAGATGTTGTCCTTCACACACCTATCTCCATGAGGCCCGAGCACTGGGAGATGCAGGAGCAGAGGGAACCTTCGGCTCCCACAGGCTCACATTCAGTGGGGACAGATGCGGGAACATGTCCTGAGGGCGCGGGAACCATCCGATTAAGAAGGACCAATGAGGATTGACCAACCCCCTCACAAGCAGGAAGAATTTGTTTTTGTTGTGCCATCATTTCCATGAATATTCAATCTTGCTGGACCTTTAGATCTTCGAGGCTCATGTTGGTGTTTTTGACTTGCTCCATGGCATGGGCAACACGGTGGCTCAGTGGTTAGCACTTCTACCTTACAGCACTGGGGTAATGAGTTCAATTCCTGACC
Source organism: Mixophyes fleayi (assembly GCF_038048845.1). Lineage (NCBI taxonomy): Eukaryota > Metazoa > Chordata > Amphibia > Anura > Limnodynastidae > Mixophyes > Mixophyes fleayi. The sequence continues at coordinate 270,529,568 of NC_134406.1, forward strand.
ATGGCCTTATCTGTGAGGAGTTTGTATGTTCTCCCTGTGTTTGTGTGGGTTTCCTCCGGGTGCTCCGGTTTCCTCCCACACCCCAAAAACATACTAGTAGGTTAATTGGCTGCTAACAAATTGACCCTAGTCTGTGTGTTTGTCTGTCTGTCAATGTCTGTCTGTGTGTTAGGGAATTAGACTGTAAGCCCTAATGGGGCAGGGACTGATGTGAGTGAGTTCTCTGTACAGTGCTGCAGAATTAGTGGCGCTATATAAATAATTGGTGATGATGATGGCATGTTGGTTCCTTGATCCTTGGAATCCATGAAATGCACACACAGGGAATATTGAGGACCAGCAGGCAGAGAGAATGGGGTTGTCCCAGGCAACTGCTCCTCTGACTGATCACCCACAGTGGGAGGTTGTTCCCCAATTAGGAATAATGTTACATTTCAATGTATGTTACATTTCAGTAATATAATTTTTCAGTTATCTAATTAATCCTTGAAAAGAAAAACAAAGCAACAACACTATTTCTGAGGATATAACATGCCATTATTGCACAAATTAAGAATCGTATTAAGTACATGTTAATAGTGTTGTGCTGTAGACTTATCTTTTTTTATTTTATTATCAAGTTTTCTTGTTTCACAAGGGTCTAACTGCAGACAACACAATATCTAAAATGTTAATGTTAGCCTTTAGCAACACGTTTTATGGTTTACAAAACAGTTTATAAACCTTTACAAACAATGGGGATGAGATGAGTGAACAATAATACAGGAATACAAGTTATTCTAGTGTTGTTATAGAGTATAATATAGAGAATAAGGATAATTACCTGATTCTGCTTGTTGTAGTTCTGCAGAGGGACCTGCGACAATGTAACTTGGCCAAAACCCTAGATTCCTGGACATCCATGTGGGGACATTGCAGGCCACTCCAGAGGTGACAAGTCCAAATAGGCGCTAGGTCAACCACCAGCCCACCTAGTGTAACAGTGGTGCTCCCAAAGTTTGGCTTTCAGATGCTTCTGGAAATCTAGCCAACAGAAGAAAACATAATTGTTTAACAAGATAATGTATTGGGTCGCAAACTGAAGAGAGAGAGAGAGAGAGAGAGAGAGAGAGAGACTGATAAAAAGATGGAGGGTTCTGTGTATACACACACACACACATATATATATTTTTTATATATATATATATATATATATATATATATATATATATATATATATATACACGAAAATTGATAGACATGGATGCACTCAATTAACTACCAAGAAAATAACACAAGAGTGCTGTGTACCAGTCCATATAGTAGATTGCATATACTCACTTGTTCAAGTAAAATGAATAGACCAGCACAAGCAAACCAGAGTGCAAAAATACAAAATATTTTTTCAAAGAAATAGAAAAATAAAAAAAAGGCAAAAAAAAGTCCAAAAGATACCAAAGAAAAAGATAAATTACAAAACATTTTCTGCCCAACGGTCGTTGTTTCAGTTCCCAATTCTTTCATCATGGTGTATATATATATATATATATATATATATATATATATATATATATATATATATATTCTGCACAAGATCTGTCCATTCCCGGGTTACAGGACTTTTTTCGGGCTGCACCCACTTTGTGGTATTCCCTCCCTCACACAACAAGACTTTACTCTAGTCTTCAAACCTTCAAGTGTTCTCTGAAAACCCAACTCTTCAGACAAGCTTATAATATTCCTCAATCAGCATCTTAACCCCCCATAGGTAACCCTATTACCACCCTCTACACAGCTAACACAAGATAACAACCCTCTGACCAACATTGTTGTGTGACTGATCACAGCGCACTCATTACTTTATACTGTTGCATTCTAGCTGGTCCAGTGTGCAATATGATGTAGCACTTACCCTTGTGTATCAAACTCCCATTGTCCTATAGATTGTAAGCCTGCGAGCAGGGTTCTCTTAACCTCTCTGTCTGTATGTATTACCCAGTATTGTTTTATTAATGTTTGCTCCCAATTGTAAAGCGCTACGGAATTTGCTGGTGCTATATAAATAAATGTCTATCTATCTATCTATCTATACATATAAACACACTAACATATACATGCATAGGAGTTGGTTTTTGGACAGTACAAAGATAATTGCCCCAAATAGATGAGGTATACTACACATGAGTCAGAATCTACATAGTATTGTTCTGGCCATTTCCAACAAATATTAACTAATCCAAAGAATATGAATCAACTAATGTTTATGTGAAAATACACGTATTATCAGACATTAAAAACCTATTTACCTAGAAATTCTATGACAATTTAGATTCGGTTACCCACCTCTTTTTGATCTCAGTGATTCTGGTTTCTTTATTCTGCAGGCATAACACTGCAGTCCTTAAATGAGTGAATGTTGGCAATTTATGGTTTAGTTATATATTCACACAGTGCGCAGGTGTTGTCATTAATTTTATTTTATTATCCTATGCTGTCACCTCCTTTAAAAACTACATTAGTACTGTCTTGCAGAAACAAGTGTGTGAGACATGTAAATGTTTGTAATGTGCACTCCTATGGCATTCTGTAAAAGACATGTCTAACAAAGATGTTCCCTATCTATCTTCTACAGATGATGGTGAGGATGAGTTCCCACCACCAGTTAGAAGACATCAGGAAATATTCCTGGGAAATATCCTGCAAATAAATATATATATACATATTTTCAAAAAATAGAAGCATATATTTATTTTTTATCCAAAACTTTCTAATAAATATTGTATATTTGTTCACATATTGCTGTTTTCTCGCAAATAATTTTTGTTACTTAAAATTAAATTAATGTGTTTTTTTTCGTATACAGTATAAATAAACTGCTAGCATTGCAGAGACAGAACACATGTACCTATGAAGGTATTAGTAGAGAAGTGTTTATTGGTTACAAATAGGACAGTTACATAACATTGTTAAATATATAGAGGAACCATAGAGGTGTAAGTAAGAAAGAGAAGAAATGTTAGCATGATTAAATACACATATTCGTTATACTTTAATATGAGTGTAGTTTAGTAACAAGTAACACCATGCCCATTGTAGAAGTTCTACTACTGCAGTGTTACTTGAGAGTAAGGCTTATATATTACTGGTTAATGAGGGTTAATCTGATAGATGGTGATGTTACAGCACAGTGTATATGTGATGTGTAGCAGACAATGAAACATTTTCATATTAGACTAGTGCTTGCGTTTTTAAATCATAAGAAGTGTGTTTTTAATAACTAGGCACATGTGAAGTGGTTGTAACATATAATAAGCTATAATAAGGATGAGTCAGTACACCAATCATACACTGTGTTCAATTAAAAGGGTTAAAATGATTTAATTGGTAGTAGTGACTACATTCTATGGGGAGACGTATGTGGGGTTAGACGTGTGTGATTTCTGCACTAAGTGGGATTTTCTCACAAAGTGGACGAAAATGCACAGTTAGACAACACAGTTGGACAAACATTGGACTACATTTGACTTGATTTTACTCCCAGCAATAAGCAACATCTGCCACAGCCTATTTCTGCACTACTTGTCTATTTATATGGAATACTGCTAAGAGGTAATTCTTAAAATATCCTTGCTTTTTGCTTTTACCCCTTTTTTCACAATGTTTCACAAATTGCTTTTCTTAGTCTCATTTCATGGCATGATCTTTAGGACTGTGTCATCTTTCACCCCTCCACCAACACACAAATTTGTTCATATTGCACCTGCATTACTCCACTCACCTCTATTTAACACCCATGAACTGTTGTCCTATTTATTATCTCTAACAAGTACAGCCTCCACCTGTCGCCAGAAAATAAAAGGCCACACATCTTACAATCCCCTTGCCTATCTTTCGCTCACTCTGCTTCTATTAGCTGGTGATATATCACCTAATCCAGGTCCCCCACACTCCTCACACACACATACATCAGAACACTACCGTTCTATAGCAAACCTCAAACACATCACCTGTCTACCCTCTCTTCCCAAGTCCTTTAAATGTGCCCTTTGGAATGCACGATCTGTTTGTAACAAACTTACCTCCGTTCATGATCTCTTCCTCTCAAAAAACCTCAACCTTCTGGCAATAACAGAAACATGGCTCATGCAATCAGACACTGCCTCACCTGCAGCACTTTCACATGGTGGCCTCCATCTCACCCACACCTCCAGACCTGAAGGCAGACAAGGAGGTGGGGTTGGACTACTTCTCTCCCCACAGTGCACATACACAGTTCTACCAAATGTCCCATCACTCACGTTCACATCTTTTGAAGTACATGCTATTCGCATTTTTAATCCATTCTCCCTACGTGTTGCGGTGATCTATCGTCCCCCTGGAGCACACCAACAATTTATTGAGGATTTCTCTGCATGGCTCCCTCACTTCTTATCTTCAGACATCCCCACCATCATCATGGGTGACTTCAACATCCCCATTGATAACCCACCTTCCAAAGCTGCTTCCAAACTACTCTCTCTAACATCCTCACTTGACCTCTCCCAGTGGATTGAATCATCTACTCATAAGGATGGCCACTGCCTTGATCTTGTTTTCTCTAGACTATGCTCAGTTTCTAACTTTATTAATACACCCTTCCCCCTCTCGGATCATCACCTTATCAGCTACACTCTCACCCCCACTGCTCTAACCTCTCTACTGTCTAACTTAACCAAGCCTCCTCATACTCGTAGAAATCTGAATTCTATTAATCTTCAACAGTTTTCCACCTCTCTCCAACACCTTCTCTCCCCTATCTCTACATTCTCATCCCCTGAGATGGCAGTACCTCATTTTCACCTAACCTTAGCAACGGCCCTTGATCAAGTGGCTCCAGCGACACTTCATACTACACGTCGACTTCGATGTCAACCGTGGCACACCAAAGCAACACGAAATCTTCAAAAACTGTCCCGTAAAGCAGAACGTCACTGGCGTAAATCTCGAAGCTCTAATGACTTCTTCACATATACTTCTGTCTACCACTCCTATCGAAATGCTCTGGACACTGCAAAACAAACATACTTTCAATCTCTTATCTATGCTCAGGCTTCTAACCCCAAACGCCTTTTCAATACATTTAATCATCTTCTCAATCCTCCCACCCCGAACCCTCCATCTACTATCAGTGCTCAGGATCTTGCTACCTACTTCAAGGACAAGATTGATAAGATCAGACTAGAAATGGTATCCTCTTCCTCAACAAGCCATCAGCTCATTTCCTTCCCACTACCCTCTGACACCCTCTCTTCATTTGACCCCACAAATGAAGAGGAAATTTCTACGCTCTTCTTATCTTCCTACTCTACCTCCTGTCCTCTTGATCCTATTCCCTCGCAAATTGGTAGATCCCTGTCTTCTGTGCTCATTTCACCTCTAACTCAAATCTGTAATCTCTCACTCTCTACTGGCATCTTTCCATCACTATACAAGCATGCAGTGATTACTCCTATTCTAAAAAAACAAAACTCCGACCCAAACTCTCTCTCAAATTACCGTCCCATCTCTCTCTCAAATTACCGTCCCATCTCTCAGCTCCCTTGCCCCTCCAAGCTTCTAGAGAGACTTGCCTACACTCGCCTCACACGCTTTCTTTCCGCAAACAACCTGTTGGATCCTCTTCAGTCAGGCTTTCGTTCTCAACACTCCACAGAGACTGCGCTGACCAAGGTTGTTAATGATCTGATCACTGCTAAGACTGAACGCCATTACTCTCTCCTAATTCTCCTTGATCTCTCGGCTGCATTTGACACAGTTGACCACTCTCTTCTCATACAAACGCTGCAATCCCTAGGTCTTCAAGACACAGTTCTATCCTGGTTCTCATCTTACCTCTCTAATCGCTCTTTCACTGTTAATTTCTCTGGAGCCACATCTGCTCCGCTTCCCCTATCAGTTGGAGTACCACAAGGCTCGGTGCTAGGTCCTCTGCTGTTCTCTATCTATACCGCTTCTCTTGGAAATCTAATAAGTTCCTTTGGCTTTCAGTATCATCTCTATGCGGATGATACCCAAATCTATCTATCCTCTCCTGATATCTCGACATCTGTGTTGTCCCGTGTAACTGACTGTCTTTCTGCCATTTCATCTTGGATGTCCTCTCGTCAACTCAAACTTAATCTTTCTAAAACAGAGTTAATAATATTCCCACCCGCCAACAAGAGCATACCTGACATTTCTATCTCTGTTGATAACATGACCATAAATCCCACCCCACAAGCTCGCTGCCTAGGTGTAATCCTTGATTCACGCCTATCCTTTGTTCCCCACATTGACTCTATATCTAAATCATGTTACATACATCTAAAGAACATTTCCAGAATCCGCACATATCTCACACAAGACACTGCTAAAACCTTAATTCATGCACTAATCATCTCCCGCATTGACTATTGCAATTCCCTCCTTACTGGTCTTCCCAAAAACAGACTCAAACCCCTAAAATCTATTTTGCATGCTTCGGCAAGACTGATTTTTCTTGCAAATAGCTATTCCTCTGTTGAATCACTCTGTATGTCTCTGCACTGGCTGCCTGTCTTCTACCGAATCCAATATAAAATACTTTTACTAACCTACAAGGCCATCAACAAGGCTGCACCAACATACATCTCCTCTCTTGTCTCAAAATATCTCCCAACTCGGCAACTCCGTTCTGCAAAAGATCTGCGTCTCTCATCCACCCTCATTACATCCTCCCATTCCCGGTTACAGGACTTTTTTCGGGCTGCACCCACTCTATGGAACTCTCTCCCTCGCACAATAAGACTCTCCTCTGTTCTACAAACTTTCAAGCGTTCTCTGAAAACCTACCTATTCAGACAAGCGTATAATATTCCTCAACCACCATCTTAACCTCACTACCTTTAGCCTGTTACACAATTTCACACAAGACAACTACCCCCGGACCAACATTATTGTGTGACAGGATCATTTAGCTTATGAGTCACCCTACCTTTGCAGTCTGGCTGGGCCAAGATGCAAAATGTATACTTAACCTCATGTGTCAATCTCCCATTGTCCCATAGATTGTAAGCTTGCGAGCAGGGCCTTCTCACCTCTTTGTCTGTTTTACCCAGTTTGTTTATTAGTTTATTACGTTTGTCCCCAATTGTAAAGCGCTACGGAATATGTTGGTGCTATATAAATAACTGATGATGATGATGATGATGATTGTTCATTCTATAATGAGCCTAATTGGAGCTATATGGGCATTTACATTCTGGTTTGCATTAAATACAAATACGTCTGTTGTAGACCTGGCACATGTGCCTTCAATGGGGAGACGGAGAGGTCTGTAGATGAACTTAAATACGCTATATTTGCACTTGGCGCAAGAAAGTCACATCTGTTGCTGATACGGAGCCAAATGCGTCTTCAGAAGTATTTGTCTCTACATATGGGCAAAAATATGCTACTTTTGCAAGCATTTTTTTTAAGTAAATTGGACTCATTATGTGGCCAAATCGGGCCCAGGATATGCACATGTTTGAGAATAGTCTCCCTTTAATGTTTGCAGTGTTGACAAAAAATGAAATTCGCAAAAAGATTTAAGAATAAAAAATAACGGACATCAAATATTTATTGTGTCGGAACTTATTTGGAAGCCAAATGAAATGTGCTGCAAGCAAATTGGCAGATATGTCACTAATTAATGTTTCTGCTTAAAACATAAGTACATTTTGCTTTGCCAAATCTATCAACTTGTATGGTCCCAACAGTTACAAAAGTCATTATTTAAAGTGGAAGCCACTGATATTTATATACTGAGGCAGATGGATGTCACAAAGTGTCATATGTAATTTGTGCGGCATTTATTGTCATGGAATTAACTTTGCTTTTCTGTAGAAAGGTTATTGGACATATTACTGTTTTTAGTAGAATGGTTCTTAAAATGTACCTGTTGCCTACGCAATGAGGGAAGCTAGTTAGTGGACTGAATTAATACTGATGAGAAAGCCACTTATTAGTTCACTAGGAACTACTGGCATTACTTAGAATGCAGCCTATCCATTCACTAGGAACCAGTGACATCATTGATAATGCAGTCAATCCAGTCACTAGAGACCAGTGATATCACTGAGAATACAGCCTATCCATTCACTAGAAACTGGTGACATCACTGAGAATGCAGCCTATCCATTCACTAGAAACTGGTGACATCACTGAGAATGCAGCCTATCCAGTCACTAGGAACCAGTGACATCACTGAGAGTGCAGCCTATCCAGTCACTAGGAAACTGATATCACTGACATTGCAGCCTATCCATTCACATGGTTTTGCCTTACATACTTACTTACTTTTGTTTAACTTTCCTTAATGAATCAGGCCTGCTGTGTTTAACCAGGGGCGCCATCAGGGGGGTACGGTCAGTACTGTTGAGAGGGACCCGGACAGACTAGGGGGCCCGGACAGACCTCTCCGTCTGTCCGGGCTCCCTGGACTGTCCGGGCCCATCATAATACAAAATAACACTTCTCAAAGGCGCTTGAGCCCAAAACGCTTGAAAACATTGACTGATAGTTTCCTCCACTTAATGAAGGTAATATAGATAAGTCGAGTAGAATATAAAAGATGTTAATGACACAATGTATAAGAAATACTGTAAGGATAATAGTGTATCAAGATGGAGTTCATAAGTCCATACAAAGTGTCCAACACAGATTACTTGAGATAATGGCTTCTTATAGGACATCCAAGAGTATTCCTTATAGATGGTTGAATTTCTTCCTATACGATATCCTCTTCATAGAGAACTCCCCAAGGATATTTACACATCATATAAAAAAAAAAGAGAATTCTCATAGTGTGTTATCCTTAGGATTTTTATTTTTCAAATTAAAAATATAAAAACACAAATACAGGAATTCTGGACTAGTATAAATGGCTGCTTACCAGAGAAGCTGAAGAACAATGCACATAGCAAGATCTTTGATCTGGAACAAGGCGTTGGTCTTCCACATAAAGCAATGGCAATAATAGTCAGATGTACCCAGCCCACACCGACGCGTTTCGACCCGCCCAGGGGTCTTTTTCAAGGTGTATCGGGCCCATCAGTCTAACTGACCGTGCTGCCCCATCTTTCCGCGATGCTGCAGCTCCACCTCCCAGGCACTGATAGGCTGGGACCGTGGCGCAGTTACATCATCACTGCACGCTGCGCTCCCAGTGTATCAGTGACCGGGAGCTGCAGCATCGCAGAGGAGAAGGTAAGTTAATTAGGTATTTATTTTATAGGAGAGGGGCAGATAGAAGAGGGAACATTAACTGTGTCTGGGGGGGTTACAGTAAATGTGGGGGTGGGGACATTAACTGTGATTGGGCTGGGAGAGAGGGGGACCTTAACTGTGCCTGGTGGAGAAAGAGGGGGATATTAACTGTGATTGGTGGGGAGGAGGGGGGGGGCATTAACTGTGATTGGGGGAGGAGGGGGATATTAACTGTGATTGGTGGGGAGGAGGGGGGGGACATTAACTGTGATTGGGGGAGGAGGGGGACATTAACTGTGATTGGGGAGGAGGGGGATATTAACTGTGATTGGGGGGGAGGAGGGGGACATTAAGTGTGATTGGGGGAGGGAGAGGGGGACATTAAATGTGATTGGGGGGGAGGAGGAGAACATTAACTGTGATTGGGGGGGGTTACAGTAAATGTGGGGGTGGGGACATTAACTGTGATTGGGCTGGGAGAGAGGGGGACCTTAACTGTGCCTGGTGGAGAAAGAGGGGGCTATTAACTGTGATTGGTGGGGAGGAGGGGGGGGGACATTAACTGTGATTGGGGGAGGAGGGGGATATTAACTGTGATTGGTGGGGAGGAGGGGGGGACATTAACTGTGATTGGGGGAGGAGGGGGCTATTAACTGTGATTGGTGGGGAGGAGGGGGGGGACATTAACTGTGATTGGGGGAGGGGGGGACATTAACTGTGATTGGTGGGGAGGAGGGGGGTATTAACTGTGATTGGGGGGGAGGAGGGGGGGGACATTAACTATGATTGGGGGAGGAGGGGGATATTAACTGTGATTGGGGGGGAGGAGGGGGACATTAAGTGTGATTGGGGGGAGGGGGACATTAACTGTGATTGGGGGGAGGAGGAGGACATTAACTGTGTTTGGGGGAGGGAGAGGGGGACATTAAATGTGATTGGGGGGCAGAGGGGTATATTAACTGTGATTGGGGGGCAGAGGGGTACATTAACTGTGATTGAGGAGAGGGGGACATTTTCTTTAGGGGGAGGGAAACCTTTACTGTGATGAGGGAGAGGGGGGAATGTACTGTGATGAGGGATAGGGGGGCGTATGTATGGCAAAGAGGGAGGGGGCCCATGTATGGGGAAGGGGGCCCTCAGGCGCGGGCTGGAAGATTTCAGCCCGGGGGTCGCACAGGTGGCCGCATCACATGACACGCAATGTTGTCGCATCCAATGACGCGGCCGCATCGTGTGTCATGTGATGCGGCCACATCCCGTGGCATCCCGCATCCCTGTTAGGGCCGGCCTTCCGGTAAGACTGAGCGGCCCGGGGGACCAATACCCCCCTGCCCCCTGGCCCAGCCCGCCCCTGGGGGCCCTGCCAGATTAATTGGCACTGGGCCTCTCAGTTTCTGATAGCAGCTCTGTGTTTAACCACAGGACATTCTCCCAGAAGAAATTTTGCTTCTTCAAATGTGTTTTGTTAAACGTCAGTTGGGATTTCTTATATATCTCTTTCAGCAGTGCGGCCCTCGGGGACTCCTACAATATAACCCGCGTTCATTAAGCTGGCGGCAGATGGTGCAAATTGTAACTGTCGGACCTTGTGTCTTCAAGGTCATCTTGAATCTATTTAGCAGTTAACCAAGGTGCTTTCGCCACCATTCAAAAATCCTGCACTGCAATCTTCAATTACATTTTCCCATCCCCAGTTAGCTTCAGTGCCGCGGGCATTAAACATCCTAATAACATTTATGTGTAGTGGAAAAGGGAACATTGAGAGACATGCTAGACTACAATCATCTGTCTGACCTCCCCAGACAATTCTCTGGCTTTCTTTCTTTTATTTATGCTCCTTGCAGTACACACAGTGACACAGAACAGGCGAACGAGCCATGTTCTCTATCGAAGCTCGTTTACTAAGTGATTTTATATCAACTCACAACAGGCGAATTTAGTCCAAGGAGCTGGTGATTGACCTGCTTGAATCACCTTCTAAAAGGTGCCAATAATTTTGGCCCGGCCCATTTAAAGATTTCTGTGCAGAACAAGTTGCTTCTTGTGTTTTATTCAACTGCAAACCAAAGAAATACATAAGCGATGACAAAACATTTTTTTTTAATTTCAATAATTTTCTGGAAGAGACGGTGCATTATTAGAGGGGAAAAAACTGCAAGGGTGCCGATATTTTTGTCCAGGACTGTACATTATCAGGAATACTGTACAGGGAAAATATGTCAGATGCATAACAAAAGCACAGATACAAAGCAGCACTGTCTGTGTTTATGTTTACAGTGACTCTAAATAAGGTTCTGCTTGTATAAAAGTGTTTTCAAGATTCCAAATGAATGTTGAAAACCTCTCCCGTCATGATGTTTACATACAGTACACAAAAGTCACACTTATATTTGTTTTTCAGTTGACAAATTGAATGAATTTACATTGCCATAGTTAGCTGCTAAAAGTGTGAGGTGTGAAAATATTCAACCAATTAAATAAAAAAAACAATTGTCCCTTTGCCCTTTGATTATGTTGCTCTTAACTCTCTCTTAACTCCAGCAAAGTCCCCTGCCCTTTGTCTCATGTCTACCCAGTCTCTGTCCTGCAATCTGCCCTTGTTTTGTCTTATGCTGAGTTGTTTTTCTCTGTTAATTGCTTCCATGTATTTATTGCTTTGTTTATTTGTACACATTGTACTTGTCATTTTGTAATTTTGTTGTCTGTTCTAACCCCCTATGTAACTGCAGAAGCCTTGTGGTGCCTTATAATTAAAAGATATTAATGATGATAATACTGTAAGTTAAAGAATATGGTGAAGGATTTTAAGAATAGTGAGGAGTTTGTATGTTTTCCCCATGTTTGCGTGGGTTTCCTCCGAGTGCTCCGGTTTCCTCCCACACTCCAAAAACATACTGGTAGGTTAATTGGCTGCTAACAAATTGACCCTAGTCTGTGTGTGTGTGTTAGGGAATTTAGACTGTAAGCTCCAATGGGGCAGGGACTGATGTGAGTGAGTTCTCTGTACAGCGCTGCGGAATCAGTGGCGCTATATAAATAAATGGTGATGATGATTATGATGATGAAGAGTAGTTCAGATATATTTAATACAGTAGTTTGTTTAGGCCAAAATATAAATGAGTAAGCACAGTTCACATTTACTCCCTGAATTTTAAAGCCTTACAACCCTAATTTCATATTAATTGATAACCGTTTAGTTGCTTTTTTATTTGACATCACCATGTTTATATTATACAGTAATGTTACTTTAGATAAATAATCTAAAACTGTAGACTGTCAGGTACAGAGGGCCCGGGTTTCGTGTGTACAGACCCTACTGTTGATAAGGGTGGCTCATGCGTCCGATTTTTTGAGACCCCGATTCTCCTAGGGAAATGAGCCCCATATCGAATAGACCAGAGCTGAGTCTTATTATAACAGGGGTCTCCCATCCAGTGGGTTTCCCTGCTATAGCGGCGCCAACCCAGCCGCCATAGCTGCAGTTGTTGCAGGGGGAACCCATGCTGTTAGTCCTCCCGTTTTAGGTGTAACCAGCCCAGTCTATAAGCGCTGACACTCAGTTAAGTTTTGGGGGGATGCTGTTTATTTATTATTTATTTAATCTTTGTTTTTTAAATACTGCAAAGATGCGTACTGCTGATGAAAGAGAAATGCCATGAAACAGGAGCCGCTGTATATCGTCCATATAATTATAACATGGTTGATGTACATTTGTTGCTATTTTCTTCTTCAATTGTACATATTTTTCTTTTTCTGTCATGTTTTTGATATTTAATTTCCTATATATTTACGGTTTCCAATGGACGCAAAGGGGGGTATTCAATTGTTAGTGAGTTGTTTTTTTCCCCGCAGCATTAAAAAAAACAAACTGGTTTTTGACTGCAATAGCGACCGTTTTGAGTTAGCGCAGCGGGAAAACTCGTGCAATTCAATTGAAAAAGAGGGAACGCTGCCCCTGCGTGTTAAAAATTGTGTTTGCGAGATTTTAGGGGAGTGAAGGGGAGTTTTAACGCGGTCATGTATAACACAAAAAAAGGTTTTGCATACATTTCCATACATTAGATTGCATTACACATTGATAATATCTACATTACAGTACTTTCTTTAGCATATTTTTTAATTGAACTATTTTTTACCATACAATCATCTATAGCATGTCACAACACATTACTACATTCATATTTGTACCAAAAACATACATAGTGTGGCAATGGGAGTGGTTTTCCACAGGCCTCTCAGAGTGGAATTAGCTATGGAGCTTACAGTCTGCAGGTAAAAGGCTGCAGACCAAGTCATACATAGGTGTAGCACTGTGCTTATGTTAAGTAATGTACAGGTCAGAGACATGTGGTAAAGTAAATGTAAAAAGGGATTTACTTGCATGCTTTAACGTGTTTGTTTCCACAGCTAGCAGCAGAGCTGATAGGGGTGGCTGTGCTGATTAGGCGTTACAGAACACCTGAGGAGCCATCCTTTAAAGACAAAGTGGGAGTGTCACCTGTCAGTCACCTCTAACAATAGCACAACTCAGGATTAAATACACATGTCTCCTCCCACAGGCTTGGATGACTGACAGACGACACTCCCACCTTGTCTTTAAAGGATGGCTCCTTAGGTGTTCTGTAACGCCTAATCAGCACAGCCACCCCTATCAGCTCTGCTGCTAGCTGTGGAAACAAACACGTTAAAGCATGCAAGTAAATCACTTTTTACATTTACTTTACCACATGTCTCTGACCTGTACATTACTTAACATAAGCACAGTGCTACACCCATGTATGACTTGGTCTGCAGCCTTTTACCTGCAGACTGTAAGCTCCATAGCCAATTCCACTATTAGAGGCCTGTGGAAAACCACTCCCATTGCCACAATAGATATAATTAATTAGTGATTTATTTATTTTTTTATGTTTATTTTATTTCATTATTTTTTCACAAGAAAATCACAAGTTAGGCATTAGTGATAAACATAAGTTTAACTTTTTTCCACATTTTTACATGATTTCAAATACTTTGCAGAGGTTTTTTATTTTTAACACACCCCAAAGAGGTGCGAGATAAAACAGCATATTATCCTGTTTAACGCACCACGTTAAAAAACAATCTAATGGCTTTTAACACGGCTGCGTCTCCCACACCCTATACTTTCAGTAGACCGTCTACTGGAGCGCGAGAGGACCGTTTCATGAAAAAAAAATGTAGCATTAAAAATGGAATTGAACTGCGGGTAAAGTTAATCCGCCCGAAAATTATAAAAAAAAGCGTTAAAATGACTTAGCGCGGTCAAGAAAAAAAACTTGCTTACAATTGAATACCCCTCAAAGAGTCAAAGGGCTAGATTTACTAAGCTGCGGGTTTGGAAAAGTGGGGATGTTGCCTATAGCAGCCAATTAGATTCTAGCTGTCATTTATTTAGTGCTTTCTACAAAATGACAGCTAGAATCTGATTGGTTGCTATAGGCAACATCCCCACTTTTTTAAACCCGCAGCTTAGTAAATCTAGCCCAAAGTGTACATTACACCCATTGTACAGTCCAGAATAAATAAGACGTAAGACAGATTATTTCCCTCTGTAGACTCTTGCATGACATCAGCGTTTTATTCAGCACATTATAGTGATACACTGCAGTCATGTTTTTATTGCGATCATGTTATAGCCAAATTAGGTTCTGTGAAAGACGCACATTTATGGGTGCACCCAGAAAGCAGCACTATCGACCTTCTTTGCTGATGATTTTTATAGTGACATCAGGTAGTTTAACTGATACATTATTTTGTACAACATTTAATCAGATTGCATCTAATGATCTAACTTCCACTTAAGATTGCTAAATCAAGGGTTAAAGGCAATATTTAACCCCAGAACCATTTATGTAATTTAAAATATATATTTACTCAATTATGGTACAAAAAAAAAATTCTATCTGTTCCAAAGAAAAAAAACTCTAGAGATACATTGGGCCCGATTCAGAGTGGAACGCAAGTGTCAGCCCAACTTGTGTTTGAAAAAGTCGCACGTAAGTCTACGCATATATACGCCGTATTGAAGATGCACCAAGGTCCGAATGAGTAAGAGATGTATCCGCTGGACAACAGACCGACACCTCAGACACATCCGGCTTGCGAACATGTACAGAAAATAGAGATGCTCACTGACCCCCGTGAACTGGTTTTGGTTTTGGATCTGGATTAGCTTCGTATTTTGGTTTTGGTTCTGTCAAAACCGCCCTCATGTGTTTTGGCTTTGGTTTTGGATTTTTTAGAAAAAATCCTAAAATATGCTGAAATCATTTAATTTTGCTCTATTTTTTGTTCCTACATTATTATTAACCTCAATAAGACTAATTTCAAGTTATTTGCAGTCAATTTTGACCACCTCACAGGTCACAATATTATTTTCATACACTTTCGGACAAATACTGCAGCGACCTGGCTGGATGGTAAGCGACAGAGCAATGACACAAACACACGGCAGTTCCTAGCACATCTAGGACACATTGCACACAGCAGTGGCAGAAAAGAAAAATGGGGGTCCACTCTCCCTCCCACCCCCCGTTATGTTGAATCTTAAAAAGAATTCAAAGCTTGCGAGAATCCGAAATCCGATAACGTCACAATGAAGTTTTGCCTCGTTTTCAATTACGAGGGCGCGCGACAGTACTGAGCCGGCTCAGCTCGGTACTCGGATCCCCTGAGTTCGGGTGTTTTCGGTTCTTGAGGAACCGAACATGAGCATCTCTAACAAAAGCCTTTTACTTTCTAAGTAACAAATTGAATTAACGTGCTAAAATAGCAGGAGCATGTACAAAAACATGTTTTTTGTTTTTTTTTAATCTTCCTACTAAACACTCAATAAGCGTCTGCGATTCATTGGCAAATCTCTAATTATAAGCAGTTCGTTTCAGGCGTTCATCCTCATTATCATCCTCTATTTACATCTGCTCTGCAGCAGCCAACAAATAAAACTCCTTCTTTCTGCCGTACCTGCAGCTATGTCCCAGCCGGAATCCCAACGCTATTGCTCAAACACTCTCTTACTGTACACAGCCTATGTTAAAACTCCCCTTCTCTCCCCCATCACGCCTCTGCAGGTCTAAGCAGTTGTAAGTGCCAAAAATTCACAGGTCTGAAGAGGAGCAGTTGCGTACGCTCCCTATCTGAGCAGGAGTCGTGTGAATAGCTGCAAAGAGACGATACGCACACAGCGTACGTCTCGCTCCAAACCAGGGTCATTGTGACTAGGTGGGTAAGAAGCTATTGCTCAACTGCAGCAAGATCTGGAAGTGATATCTGAGGTGCAACATCAGTGAAAGGGTTAAACAGAATACCTAACAAATCCTTTCATTGTTTCTGATTTGTAATAAATGGCAGTAAAAAGATTCAGATTAAAATAGCCAGCGTATAACAGAAGCTGTGATCTCAGTGTTTGTAACTTCTGATTGGTCATTCTGCTACCCAATCCCTTACCATCCACAGCATCACTACGGTCTGGTTTCATCTTGTGATCCCATTGACTATTGGAAGAAGAAGCCTGATGATCGGTGGGCACAATTATAAAAATTTACCAATAAAATGCTTTTAGTGATAATGTTTTAGTTTATTGTCTGGACCTGTGCTC
This sequence comes from Mixophyes fleayi, assembly GCF_038048845.1. Taxonomy (NCBI): domain Eukaryota; kingdom Metazoa; phylum Chordata; class Amphibia; order Anura; family Limnodynastidae; genus Mixophyes; species Mixophyes fleayi. The sequence goes on from NC_134406.1 coordinate 270,546,411, forward strand.
AATGGTGCAGGTAGATTTGTAACCAAAAAGCACAGTCAGTTATCCCAAAATGTTGAAATGAATCACAAAATTATTAGAACAATAAGTGCGCTATGTAACGCAGTCGATGTCCCACAGTTAGCGCACAGTAATATTGCATTTATTTGATACAAATAAGTATTCATCATCATATAGAAACTTGATACAGCATGTGAGAAAATTATATTAAAAAAATTCTATTATATTATATTGTTTAATTTTCTAGTTGAACCTTCTTGAATTGGGATGAACAATTGTGTTCCTTGCTAGAGAGTCGACTGCTCCTAGTTGTGGACTGCGATTATTCGAGGATAAATGTGTGGGGACAGAGAAGGGAGCCGCTGTCAGCTGATGTAATAAAGCCTTACAGCGGCTCTACAAACTGTCAGGAGCACACAGACTGCGCTCTCCTGCCAGGAGTGTGATGGATCCTGCCACACCCCATAACAACTAATGCTATATTTTACATCTATGGTTTTGGTGCTTTTATATAAAGGATATGGATTAATATGCACAGATAAACCAAAGCATTTAAAAACTAAAAAATCAGAAGTGACACATGATTTATATGAGACTCGAGCAGGACTCAGGCAAGTAAATTTATAGGGAAAAACATAAAAGTTGAAACCATTTACGGGGATGACCATAAGCACTTCTGTTAGGTGAGGTTTAGTTTTCCAGGCAAATATTTTAGCCACAGACCAACGATTGAATTAATGCATCGTGATAACATGGAATGGAGGTTTGACAGTTGTTATGTACGTCTAGTCCAGGGGTCAGGGAACTTTTTTCCCCAAATATATTTAGATACGCGGACGTTACCCCTTAAATTTGAAAGGAAGGAAATGATATATTATTAATTATTGGAATTCAAAATTTTATTGAATCTATTCAAAATTTCTTTGAAAGCTTCAACTTTAAAACTTTAGGTTTTGGAAAAATGATGTTGCTTCATTTTTGATACGAGAGCATCAATATTGGGGCATTTTTAATGTCAGAGCAATTTGGATACAGTCTTCAGCGTCCAATCGATTTCTCTGCTTTGTTTTTATGTTCGCTAGAGTGGAAAATTCTTGTTCGCAAAGGTAGGTGGTTGCAAAAGGCAGCAACTTTTTGACTGCCTCATGTGAATGCCTTTGCAGCTGTTGACATCCAAAAATATGACAGATCTGCTTTGTTTTCAAATGTAATATGTGCTTCATTATTGCATCGAAGCTCAAGAAGTGCCTCTGCCAACCCTTGAGGCTCTTCTGGTACAACAGCAATTTCACATTTAAAGGGGTCTACAATCCAACTGACAGCATGTGAATCTGCAGCATTACCCCCAGGAATTTCATTTTGACCCCATTTGAGGTAATTTACCCCTGTTCCCTGAGCACTGGAAAGATTGTCCACTTCAAATAGTGTAGTTCCAAATCACAATGCGATTTAATAGCAAAAAGCAGCAGAGTAACAATTCAATAAAATAATTACAGCTGATTACATACGCGGGAGCCCTGGATCCAGCATACAGTCATTCAGTCTGAGGTTGAGAAGAGTGTCTGCTGGCCCCAGAGCCCCTGCTTATATACAGTCAGTGATACAGTGAAAACAATAGGAATGATTTGACATGTTTCCATAGGTTCAGGTTTCAGGACAGTCCAGTGAAATGCAGATCATTGGTCAGTTCAAACAATACCCTCCAAGGGTGAGGGTCGGCTCTCCAACCGATGCATACTAATCTTCCGCCGAAAGCTGGTTCAAACTGGTCTATTTACATTACACACACAATACCATTCTGATCATTTATTCCCTATAATCCATATCTAGCATACGCAAGGTGCGATCTCTTAGACAATTGAACCGGGCGTCTGATGATAAATAGGGGATTAGAATGATACTAGACATGATATGTTTCCTGTATCCTGAACCTTAGATCTCACTAAAGTGCATATAACATTATTATATTTAACTATAAACTCTGCTACATTTCATTATAAATAACTATGTGCTGGAACTATTTTTAATATGAACTAATTACAAGTGTATGTGTTTGTACAAATGCATGTATAAGTATTCACACGTGTTGTGGTTCATTGCGCTCCTCCACGTCGTAGCGTGCTATTCACATAATTTCAGACAAAGACAATCAGATTGATAGATATTAATTTGAAATGACCATATCCACTTATTTGACTTTGACACAGTATATACTTATATACCCTGTGTTACAATTGTATCTGTATAATTCCCCCAGTGACAGAGAAATGAGAAATTAAAGGGACCTGTGGCTACAGGTCAGGTTTGCCCCTCATTGATAAAACAAAATAACCCAGAAGAACCCTAAGAGAAAATATCTCACTATACCTATAATTACATTGTGCCAGCTATTTGTTTTATTTTGTGACTAAACAAGACATAAAATGTTTGATGTATTATTTTTAGACAGTTGATGTGAACAGGTGTTTCCTGCTGTGCGTCTCTCCCTGAAGCCGTTTCCTTTCTATCAGATCAGTGACAGATTATCACATTGGTGCCGGTGAGTGCATCCAACACTGTGCAGGACAAGCTTCCAGCTCCATCCGTTTGATATGCACCCGCAGTTTAATAGAATTTTTGATTTCCGCACCGGTGACATTCGGCACATGCATAATTGATTTGTTCAACTTTATTAAAATGTTTCAGAGGCAGAGAACACATAAACACAAAAGCAAGCAAGAGGATAAACAAGACAATTCCATTTTTGCTGTGCCATGTAACATCAAGCCAGCTTTTATTAAACTACACACGTCGCCTACTGACAGTGTTGCAGGCAATTTTGTGCAGCAAACAAATATCCACAGGAATGCAGTTTATCAATTTAGGAGAAACTAGTGATCTCAGTTTGTGCCTTGTACATCAAGGATGCCTCAGGACTGATGTGGTGATGTTTTTACACAGTGTTCCGTAGGTAGAACAAAGCTATAACAAAGCTACTTTGATTTACACAAGTGATTGTACGTTTCTGCAGGGGCCCCAAGGCTCGCAGACCAAGAGGGTCGCAATTGCGGAGGAGTGGCAGTTTGCGGGCAGAAGTTGTTCTTAACAAAGTACGGAGGAGCCATACGGTTGAACCTCGTTTTGCGGAGCAATTCAGAAACGAGATGTCTGGTTTACAGAGTGAGATTATTAAAATGAGACAAAGGGGCAGAGTGATGTTTTCTTGCTTTGTGAATTGACACAACTGCCATTACCAATCTACATTCAAACTTTGTACTAGCTCACAGCGGGCAGAGATCAGGTCTAATTCCATTCTCTTGGTATAGTCCAATTTGCATCTACAGGTTAAAAAAGAAAATAAAAAAATCTCTATTGGCATTTAAAAAGTGATTGGCAAGCAGTTGGGAAAAATTGTTTATACTTAACAGAAATGACAGCGCTAATGTAGCTTTGTAAAGCCCATACCTAATTGTGGGGGTTCTTGGTGAAGACAACCTGCTCCGTTAGACTCTGTGTAGAGTAGTGCTGAGTTAGACAGACCCAGGGATCCTATATTTCTGCCTAGACACGTGACAAGGACTAATAAATCTCAGGTCTCCACAAAATTCCATCAAATAGTTCAGCTGTATGTAATTGTCCAATCTTTGTGAAACTAAAAGTCCCAGCGGACATTCATAGGACAGGATTATTCACAATAAAGCTTTCTGGGCAGAAAACTCTTAGCAAATTATACAGTATACCTACAGAATATATTGGTGACTGTCATCCAGTCCTCTCAGAGATGCTGTTTTCCTCGCAACTTGATTTAAAATCGTTTAAGGCACCCAGCATGGTTAACTGCGTATTCCTCACGCGTTTCGTTGTTTAACACAACTTCATCAGAGAGCAAAAAACCATTTGTATTTCATCGAAGATTTTCTGGGGTATCCCTGCCCCCAAGCAATACAATTCTTCACACACACACACACACACACACACACACACACACACACAATTGCCACCAGTAATAATGACAGTCCAAACGTCCCCTCACTCTCATAATTATTGTAACCCATAAAGAGGCTAATCTGAGAGTTATTTTAGAAAATATAAGTTTAAAACTTCTTTTAGTGAAAGGTTTGGGACTAAAGTGTTAGATAAGTGAATTTTGATGATGTTTAATTTTTTGCACAGTGCCAGCCTAAAGAGTTTTTGCCCCTCTTTTTTCACAGAGAGGCGTCAGGTAAATTGTACCGCGCTGGACAGACTACCCGACGCGTTTTACAGCATGCACCAGATTAACTTGTAAATAACTTCCCTTGTGTGCAGGTGAAACTTTTGCAGAATAAAAAATCTGCCAGCACAGCACACCTTAGACATTAGAAAACCCTTGTGGGTTTAATGTCATTTATAGCTGAACAATTTGGAACATAAATAAGACATGACTTCAGTGGAAGCACTGCCATATGCAGAGCGGGATAATATATATATATATATAGATTCAAGAGAGGTCACAGGACCCAAAGTCATTGTTGACTAATGAAATCCACAATGTAAACAGCACTTGTACAAAGTTTGTGAAAGTTCAGATTGAACATGTTAGTTTTATAGAGAGGTCTTATATTGTGGAGTGAGTTGTTATGATCTGGGTGAGTACGTAGCCTATAATGTTAATGACAATTTATTAGAAACATGAGGTTCTGGAGAGCTGTAAAAAACCTATAATCTTAGGTAATGCTGCGCTGACATACTAATAAACCCAGCGTAAACAACTGTTAACATAAATAAAATGGTTTATTCCAATATGTGGCTAAAAGGGACTTATTGTATAGTTCATCATACTTCCCTTTTTTATGGAAGTGCTGAGATATGTAACAAATCCTCGTATAAATTTTAGGGCTTAGGTTTTAAAGCTCAATGTGTTGTTTTTGCATCCTTTTCACCACTAATAAAGCACTTTGCTGTAATTGTCCTATTCACAAAAGTAAGTTACAGTTTAAACTGCATAGTGTTTATGTTTCCCTTTCATTGCACCCAAACCTCCTTCGCATGTTCAGAATATTACTGTAAATGAATAAATAACCACACGGACACCAATGTAAATTTGACAAAAGCTCTAGGTTTTTTTGAAAATCAATCTCTGCTCATGCTCCTCGCTCCATCCCAAACCTTTCCATCCACCCCAGTACTAGCAATCCCGCCAACCTTATCCACATATCTCCACTACCCTCTCTTCCCTTCTCCTGTGCACTATTGAACACCAGAACTGTTTGCAACAAACTTGCATCCATTCATGATCTATTCATTTCTAAATCCCTCAACCTCCTGGCCTTTACACAAACTTGGCTCACCTCCTCTGACACTACATCCCCTGCAGCTCTCTCCTATGGGGAACTCTCCCTCAGTCCTACCCTCAGACTCGGAAACAGTCATTCAGGTCTGAAGGCTGTGGTCAAGTAGACTGGCTACTGGGTCCAGAACTCCTGCTTATATACAGTTAGTGAATACAGTAAAACAATACAGATGATGTGGCTTGCTTCCATAGGTCAAAGGTTCAGGAAGGTCCAGTGTAATGCAGGTCATTAGTCAGTTAAAACGAAAATATCCAAGGATGGGGGTCAGCTCTCCAGAAGATGCATTCCAACTTTTCCGCCAAGAATCCAGTTTAAACTAGTCTATTTACATTACACAGACAATATCATTCTAACCATTTATTCCATATCATCGATAACTAAAGTACGCAAGGTGCGATCCCTTCAGCGAATTAACCGGACAACTGTGGATAAATAAGGGATTAGAATGATACTAAACATGACATGTTTCCTGTAACCTGAACCTTTGATTTCACTAAATAACTATGTGCTGCAACTACATTTAATATGAGCTACTAACAAATGTGTATGTTCGTGTGAATGTGTGTAAATGTGTGTAAAACCTGTTGTTGCCACGTGTTACGGCTGAATACCCTCCTCCACGCCGTAGCATGATATCCGCATAATTTCGGACAAAGAAAATCAAGTTGTTAGATATTAATTGAAATGACTTTATCCAATTAGCTGACTTCGACAATAACACAGTACAATGTGACTGCAGATTTAGCAGACCAAGCCTGCCAGACCTATTATTTGTATTTCAGCAATGACAATTAGCAATGGAGCAATGGAGCTCTCCTCTTTGTATGTTACCTATATAACACAGTACAATGTGACTACAGATTTAGAAGACCAAGCCTGCCAGCCCTAGTATTTCTATTTCAGCAATGACACTTAGCAATGGAGCTCTCTTGAATGTCACTGGAGACTTTGAAGAACACTGCTACCCCTTCTCTTTCTCTTCCAGCTATGACGCTGAACAACTTCACTAGAGACTGTCAAGAACTGTACTACCCCTTCTGTGTCCCTCTGTGAAATGGCGCTGGATCGCCATGGAGGGTGATACTTATAGAATTCAAAACTTGAGAGATCCGAGATCCGACGACGTAACGATGACGTTTTGCGTCGTTTTCAATTACGAGGGCGCGAGAAAGTACCGAGCTGGCTCGGTACTCGGATCTGCTAAGTTCGGGTGTGTTCGGTTCTCGGGGAACCGAGTCTGAGCATCTCTACTTATATCTGGACTGTCCGGCTAAAATCGGGATTGTTGGATGGTATGTTTTAGGCCTCCACACTTAGAAAATCATACATCCTATAACACATTGCAGTATCAAAATACGTTTAATCTTTAGCACTCGGTCAACCTGTGCTTCTAAACCAGTGATGTTCATCAGGCAGCTCAAGGGCCGCATACAGCCCTTACAAGCTCCTTCCTGCTTTATTGTTATATGTGTTTGTTATAGCGTGTAACACTGCGTAAAATGCCTGCCAATGTTATTACAGATAGATATCTCTTACTTTGATTAACTGTATTGTTTTAAATTATTACTGAGATAAAGGATAACTAGAGAAACACGGCAGTAACTGCCTTAAATTAAACTGAAATGTAATGACTAAATTACTTTATTAACATAATTTCAATAACTTTTTTATACACTACATTACAAGTAGAAATTTTAACAATGGAGTTTAAGGAATAAATAACTATATTATCAGTCACTATATTAAATGAAATATTTTTTTTTATAGACTACAAAATATGTATAAGTTCTTTCATCGAATTTACATTGTTGAGCATGGTCCCTGCAAAAATCGCTGATATATATGGCTGCAAATAACTGTCACAGTTTCCAGACCACCCAGCAGGTCACATGTTCCAGGTCACCCAGCAGGTGCACAGGGAGCGTTCACTAACTGTCACAGTTTTCAGAGCAACCAGCAGGTTGTATTGTCAACTGTCACATCTTCCAGAAGACAATGGTAATGCATTGTTGTAAATGGCGGGCAGACGTTTTGCGAAATAACTCAGAAATTATGCAATTGATTACAATTTGGCGTATGTGCCATGCTCAGACAATGGCATCATAAAATTAGTCACTCATTAAAGTCTTATTTATGCTATTAATATATAGATTTGTGGCCTTTTTGAAGGTTAAAGGGCCGCCTATGTGGCCCCTGAAGTGTAACTGGTTGCCCATCACTGTTGTAAACAGTTAGTAAATGGCAACTCCCAGCAGGGCCATCTTAACAACATTATGGGCCCCCGGGCAAATCAGTGCACCGGGGCCCCTAGAAATAGATATAGATATCGATATATAGATGTATACAGATACAGATATAGATATAGATATAGATATATAGAGATAGAGATAGATAGATAGATGTACTTGCTCAGTGACCCTTAAAGGTTTTTTTTGCAGGCTTTTTTCTTTTGCAGGATTATTTATTCTCATTAAGAGCCGTGCCTATGGGGCCCCCTTGCCCGTGGGGCCCCCGGGCAGCTGCCCATCGTGCCCAATGAAAAAGATGGCCCTGACTCCCAGCATGCTTTGAAAGCTTAGCCAAAGCATTAGTTCAACCACATGGCCACAGAGAAACTTCCCTCGGTTAAATGGATTTGAAAATAAAAGTCTACAAATGACACAGTGCACTTGAGTAGTTCCTATTAATATCAGCACTGAGCTCATTATGCGTTTTCATATCTTCCAGCATGAGACTATAAATGTGATTGTATTAACATTTTGTCAGGGATTTACATTCTAGCCATAAATTGCGCACTTCATTGGTTTACATATTTGTACATTGTTAACGTATGGCGGCCGCTTTCCCCTTCCCTGTGCCAAAAATCTTCCTGTGTTCATTTAATGCATGTGTACAAGATATACAATGTTTGTGGAGAAAGCATGGAGCCTGTTTGAATTACGTTTAATAATATTTAAAATTGTCTCTGTTGCTTAGTAACAGCAGTATTATATTGGAACACAGAGCTGTTGGAATAACAGTGGTAATCAAATGTTGAAATGACAAAATATTATTTTGAAATTGCATCTTTACGGCAAACCTAATTTCGGTAAATATGCCATTTTCTAAAGCAATGGGATTAAAATAAAAGCATGCATTACAAAGCAATAAATTAAGATAGGATGATGCAAAGTGATTTTTTTCTGATACTTAACAATGTCTTTCTTGTTCTTTAAGCAATTAAAATCTTTATCTTTAATTAAACATAAAATTGCTAATGCTTGGAAATAGACACCGCTCTTTAATCACCTATTTATTTTTGCTGGTAAAATGCAAATAATTGGGCAATATAAAACTATGTACTTGTATTTGTTTATAGTTAATGGCCATTAAAATATGACTGGTGCCTGGCAAAAAAGTATTGTTGATTAACATGACATTAAAAAAATGATTTAACTTTTCATGCTCTTGTGCAAGAAAAACTGACTTTTACTGTTCACATTATTTATCTATAGAAAGTTTAGGGCAGAAACAAAAAGTGTTATTCGATTCTAATGCATTTCAATTCCTTGCATGTGAGCTACAGTGATGTGTGCAATAATTTGTAACTGCCTGAATCTAGTCACCGCACATTGAGCAGAGAGAGTGGGTTCAATCCCACTGTGATCCATAATTAAGTTATAAGTTATTTTAAAAAAATATTTATTTATTTATTTTTTAATAAAAATTTGGACAGCGTGGCCACTCCAAAACATCTTCAACCAATCCCAGTGCAAGACAGTCTGGGCTGGTTACCACTATAACATGATGATTAACTGCAAGGGGTCATTCTTTCATAGTAGAATCCAATCCCAGGATTGTGAGCACTGTTGTCTATATGGGAAGCAGAGATTACTATGATCTAGCTTTTCCAAAACCCACCTCCGAGCTGTGGGGGGGGGGCAGCATAATGAAAAGATCGGTACTCCGGAAGTTGGCATCCTACCTCCTCTGTGCTGCACCTTCCAAGTTGTACCTAAGTGTAACGAGCCGCAACGGCTGTGGCCACCGCTGCAACTCACTCCCCTCTGTCCCTGGCGTCCTGACCATCTCCATGACCAACCGGGACATCACTTATGGTCTCAGCCCGACCACTGCTAGGGCCAAGAACCATTAGGCCTTAAATACCCTGCGTGGATACTGTCTGTTGCTAACTTGCTCCTGTCCTGTTCCTGTCTTGTCCCAGTGTTCCTGTGGATACTCTGCCCTTCTGCTATTGGACTTCCTGTTGTGACCCTTTGCTCTGTTTCTGGATTCTGCTTTTCGTGCTGGTGACCCTGACCTTTTGGCGTGTTATTTGACTACTCTGCTTGCTTCGGACCCCTGACCTCGGCTTACGTCTAACAATCCGTTGCCATCTGTACAGCCTCCTCCGGCCCCGCCGCTGCGGTGTTGTTCATAAACTTACACTACATCTAGAGTTAAGACCTGGGAGCATCCTGTGAGCACATAAAGCTCAATGGGAAAAGCGGCTGTTATAGGCGAAGACCTCTTCCATCAGTTCTGTAAGTTTATTATAAGACCGGCAGCCTAACACTAAGGAATGTTCTTCTTGCTGTCATTTATTGCCCCATTGGTCCTGTCTCCCAGTCCCTTGAGAGATAGGAGACCTTACTGGCTTATATATATCCTTCGACCTACCTACTCTCTTACTAGGTGACTTCAACATTACCATTGACAACCCCACTGTCTCTGCTGACAATTTATTTCCTTTGTGTCTCCCAATGACTTCATCTAATACCCACTGTGACCTTATATTCCCTGAATTCTGTTCCATCTCTAGTTTCTCCAACTTGGCCTGTCCTGCCCTGGCCCCGACCTGATTACCTTTTTCTATAACTCACACTAACCCTAGAGAAAGCAACTAGTGATCCAAACCTCAAGCATTGCATACCAAACAAAGCTGCTACTGTAACAGTTCTCCTGCACTACCAATCACCACTGGAGAAGAGCATGTTCCAATGCTGACTTCCTTCACTGTAGGTTCAAACTTTCACATTGGCACCCTGCTCTTTCACTCAACAAGCAAACCTACTTCACTAATCTAATATCTACTCAGTATTCTTACCCCCAATGCATTTTTGCCACATTCACCCGGCTCCTCTGCCCTCCTGCATCAACTCTCCTTTCTTTCCTCATAGCTCATGACTTTTTCTCTTACTTTAAAGACAAAATCATTTAAATCCACATATCAGACCCCGCACACCCCATCTGGCTTCTCCTGCAACACCTGCCGTGAACCTATAAATTGATTGAGCAACTTTCACCTCTGTATTGTTTGTCTGAGAGGCATGTTGGTATTAGTAGCTGATGGGGAGTGCTGGTGCTGTATTGTCATTTGGAGGCTTTTTGGGTACCTCCTGATAAGTTAGCTCTCAAATTAAAAGCACATATATGTATGGCCCAAATATAGGGGACTCTCACTGTTTAGCGTTAGGACCACCCTATTAGCAGAAGTGCCGTGATGTGGTGGGTGGCTTTCCATACATTTGCAAATGTGTGCAACTGAGACTTCTGCATTTTATGTACAGTAGATATGGCAGCTCCTTTGCTGGTTATAACAGTGTGATGGGGGATTTTCTCTGCATTTATTACTTTCAGGATAACCTCGCCCTTTCAAGCACCTTCTATTAACCTATTAATTGATTGAACAACTTCTACTTCTGTATTCTCCTGCAATCCCCAATCCAGCCATGTATTTATATAATTTTCTCTACCCGATTCCCTCTCAACTTCTCCTCTCCTCTCCTCTACTGCATGTGTACTTGTAGATCACCTCTTCAACCTAGCTCTATCCATTGGCACAATTCTATCCTCCTTTAAACATGTGCTCATCTTGCCAATCCTGAAGAAACCATCTCTGTAACTACCATACTATTTCTCTCATCCATGTGGGCCTAAACTAGTTGAGTGGCTGGTCCGCTTACAACCCCTTCTTGACCCTCTGTAATTGGGCTTCCACCCCCAACATTCCACTGAGACTGCCCTTACAGAAGTGGTCAATGTTCTACTTACAATCAAAGGGTCACTCAAACATAATAATCCTCCTGGACCACTATGCTGCTTCCATCACCATCAAACACCTTCTTCTCCTGCCCCCCTTGACTCCATTGGCCTTCATTGCACAGATCTTTACTGGTTCCTTTGTACCACAAGTCTCTGTTCAAGGCCATCTGCATTTCTCACAGTACAGCTCATCTCTTTGTGAACTAATTATGCTCATTTAGCCTCCAGTTCCACCTCTACATTGATGATACCCAAATCTACCTCTTCTCCCCTGAACTCTCCACTTCTCTACTATTAATGGTGTTAAACCCCTTCAGGCTGAGTTATGCGCACGCTGTATGAAGCACCTGGTTTGGATAGAGGGACAGGAGACTGGATTCGCCTGCTACCAGTGTATCTGTGTAAATCTGTATAAAAAGTGCATATATCTGTTTGACCATGTATCATTATTATACCATCTGTAACTTCTGGAATGATCGCTAGTAACACAGACTGGCTGTCAGGCGCCGTCCCCGCTGTTTCCCTGTGAAGTGGGGACGGCAGTCCTCGCGCCGTCGGGCATGCACATTGACACATGGTCAGCATGGCTGACCAAGCTTCTCCTCTCCTTCTCCTATACCAGGGAGGTAGCCTCTATTTAGACCTGCCTCTGGCACCATTAGGGTGCCGGAGTATCCGGTCTTCTGTTCTCCAGCTATTTGTGTCCCTGCTCCTGTGTTTTGGTTCTGACCCGGCATCCCTGACTTCTCTTCTGGATGATGATTCTGTTCCTGTTGTGACCCTGGCTAGTTTTGACTATTCTTCTGGATTATGCTACTTATCCTTTCGGTATGACCCTGGCCTGTCTGACTTCTCTGTGGATCTCCCGTTGGTACCGCCTGTCTCCATTTGGCTTCTGACCCGGACCGTTCTGACCATTCTCTATCACTACACTGGTAACTGCCAGGAGGAGCGCGACCTGCGTACCCTGTGCAGCGTAGCCCAAACCTTCTTGTGGGGGTCCCTGGTACGTTAGACTCTGTACCTCCTGGCTCAGTGGCGCTAATACCGGTTAGTGGTTTCTCTACAATCGAGTCTACACTCCCTGAAACCTGACACTGGCGTATAACTATCCTTATTAGGACACTTGAGCTAATAAACATCACTGCTTCAAGATCCTGCTTTGACGACTACTTACATGCTGTTATTCCTGTGACCTGCAGAGTAGACCAATCCAATCTGTTATCCGGCTGTTCTGAGGTTGGGAACCAGCATTCAGTACCAACGCTCTGCCCACTACCTGCAGCTTTGGCCAGTGTGATAGGCCAGGGGGGAACCATCCACAGCAACCGTGATCTGAAGGCAAGAGGTCAGGGGTACCAGCAAGGGGGTACACTAGCAGCGAGAGTTACCCAGAAGGAAGCAGTTCTAGGGACCGGTGAAGGACCCTAGTGGTGGCAGCAGCAAAATCCCCTCCTACTGCGGCTAGAGGGCGCATTTGGTAGAAAGGAAGATGACGGTGGCAAGGCGAGCCCAGCCGGTCCCTGGCAACACAACAGACAGGGTAGCATAGGAGGTCCATCCTGTCACAGATTATAACTAAAGCTCCAGCATCACCTTCCCTCAAATCTCTCTCACCGCCAACAACACTATAATTTTATCAGTCTCGCAAGCAGCCTTGGTGTCACTAATGACTCCGTCTTCTGCTTTACTTCTCACATCCACTTTGTCTGTCTATCACACTTTTTTTGTCACCTCCACCTTTAATATATTTCACGTTACCCATGATGAAACCATTCTCACATCATTTCCCACATCAACTACTACAACCTTCCGCTGAGCGATTCCTCTCACCCAACTTTCTCCACCTAAATCCGTCCTAAATGCAGTAGGAAGACTGATCTTCCTCTATTGCTGCTCCTCATTAGCTGGTACTGCACTGAAAATCCCTACTCTGGCTCCTAATGTCCTCTAGAATCCAATTAAATTGCAGCATACATCTAATCTTACACAGCAATTAATACAATTAAAGAGTTCAGATTCAAATTAATAACAAACTGTAGTAAAAGTGTGTTCTTTGCGTGACATAACAGTTGTCTTTTTACTGAAATGCATACATAAAAGGAACAATATTTGATACGTTTAAAGGAAAAAAAATACCTTAATAATAAATTAACTTTCCCGGAGGTGAAAATATTCAATCAGCAATAAATAATGTATTATAAATATTTCAGAAAAAAAGATATCTTCAGGAAAACTGTATATATAATCTAAAACACAGACTTAACTTATAAATGGTGCATCGGTTAAGTTGTTTCTACAAACCCTTGCGTGTCTTTGTAAAACAAGGACATGATGTAAAATGTAAATGAAATTCCAACCTCCCAGAAATGTTAAGTGTATTATTATATAACATTGTTTTTCTGCTTCTTTAGGTTTATGCCTGAACATGGAAAATGAAATATATGTCAATACATTGTAATTCAGCTGTTGAATCAGAAAGATAGGAGTGACATCCCTGAAGTGTCAGGTCAATATAGAACAATCAATTCAGATCACTGAAAGTCTTGTTTGTACAGATTGTTTTATTTCTCATTTCCTGTGAACCATTTCTGAGAAACTTGACAAACACTAGAGTCTGTCACCTATTCACCCTTCCAGAGGCTGTCATTAAATTATATAACTATATAATTCTAATATTGGAGCCCCATATACAACACCATAAATACAGTAGTTCAGAAACGGAATATGGGTGAGTGTATAATCAACAAACGACACAAAAGTAACTAATTGGATTGTTTGCATTCAGAGATTAGATTGTGGAAAACCCAGTAAACCAGAAAATGTTGCTGATAAATCCACTTGCTGCTGGTTCAAGCAATTTGCTCTGCATTTAAAGCGCTCAGCGGTATTATAAGCAACACATGTTATGGCAGTTAGCACAATTCTTTTGTACACTCTAATTCTGTTAAACTATAGCACAAAAGAACCTTTTCGTCAGGCAAATGTGATACAAACATAAAAAAAAGTTTTGAAATTCAATTTTGTAGTGACAAAAAAAATTTTTCCGGTACAAAATCAATTCTGTCAAGGTGATGTCATAACAAAATGCATCTTCTTGGAGCACAATATAAATTTATCAATAGGTCCCCGATCAAGACAATTATTTTTATAGATGCTTTTTGGTTTGATAACTCTATCACATTATATTCTGAGAAATAAACATAGAAATAAAAGGGGATGTAGAGTAACAGGTAAAGCCCCAAATAAAAAGGTATCATCGAGAACGAAGTAACACAGCGAACAGGTATTCTTAATTTAGTAGCTATCACTATCTTATTTATCTTATATATTTCTGGGAATTATACGATGAAACTTAGGGATTTATGAGAAGCCCAGCTAATAACTTTGTACCCCATAATTACTAGAGGTCTTTATTATATGGACACTTTTCACAGTCAACATTACAAGAGATTAATAAACTTTCTATCTGTAAAAACAGTTGAAGAGATCATTTGAGCAATATGGAAAGAAAGACTGATGCGTCGATATGGGCAACTCACATACATATATAGATAGATAGATAGATAGATAGAGAGATAGATAGATAGATAGATAGATAGATAGAAGGTAGATAGATAGATAGATAGATAGATAGAAGGTAGATAGATAGATAGATAGATAGATAGATAGATAGATAGATAGAAGGTAGATAGATAGATAGATAGATAGATAGATAGATAGATAAATGGTAGATATATAGAAGATAAATAGATAGATAGATAGATAGATAGATAGATAGATAGATAGATAGACAGATAGATAGATAGATATTTCCATCATCTACCCATATTTCATGGAACTCTTCATAATATTATTGATCATACCCTCTTTCTGACAGTGATTAATTATTTATTTTATGAATCATATGATGTACATAATAAAAATACTTTGTTCTTATTAAAAAGTATCAAACTCATTCTTGATTATAATCATTTTCATTAGGTTCTTCCTTTTTATCAGACCGGAATTGGGGTTGCCCTTGGGATTGCGCTAGCAGCAAGTTTAGCTCAATTGTTTTAAGGTATTTGCAGCTCAGTGGCCTAGTAGTTAGCACTTCTGCCTCACAGCACTGGGGTCATGAGTTTGATTCCTGACCATGGCCTTATCTGTGTGGAGTTTGTATATTCTCCCTGTGTTTGTGTGGATTTCCTTCGGGTGCTCCGGTTTCCTCCCACACTCCAAAAACATATTGGTAGTTTAATTGGCTACTATCAAAATATTGACCCTAGCCTGTCTGTGTATGTGTATGTTAGGGAATTTAGACTGTAAGCTCCAATGGGGCAGGGACTGATGTGAGTGAGTTCTCTGTACAGCGCTGCGGAATTAGTGGCACTATATGAATAACTGATGATGATGATGATGAAATGTATCTCAGTTGGAATAATAAGCCTTTTCACCCACTGATATATGCTTGTAAACGACAAGTCAACAATATTTTATTTATTTGGGATAGCCCCATTAAGGGTTTATAAGATGTATTCCTTGATTTAAACAGCAACAATTAAAATCTCACTTTTACACATACTATTAGTTCTAGTGCCATTTTTAGACCTAAAAATTGTGGTTGACTTCACTGAAAAAAAAATCATTATTTATTTTATTTACATGTCATTAGCGGCCATAAAAATAGATGACTAAATAGCTTTCAAAAAGTTAAGTTATTAATGTTAAGAGAAATGACACCATATATGATATACAAGCAATTGTATAATTAAATGTTTTTTTAGAAAAAAAAATTAAAACGGTATTTAACAGTGTGAAAATACTCGATTAATTAAATCATATTTGATCATTAAACAAACAAAATAAGACTTTAAATTTAAATATCATATGAATATTAAAATATGATAATAGATAACAGATAAGATAATAAAAATGTAGTGTATTTATTAGTGTGGTATTCAATATGTCAGACAAGTATCAATGAATGCATAATAAATGGTTATATCAACACCAAAGGCCTATTAACAGAAAAGTAATACTCATTAAATAAACAGACAATTTATAAAAATATAGAACTGCAATCATTTATTATCTTAAATGCTTTGGCATTGGACAGGTTAAATTGGGTACTTGGGGCGTGGTAGATTAAATCTGCAAAATCTGTGAAATTTTTTGGATTTATAATTGAGATAATTTGGTCTCTTTAGGTTTTACTGATGGTTATGATTTTACTGTGCGTATGTCTTGATTTATTTATTTTATGTAATAATCTGTAAAACATTTTTATCTAATTATGTATTCAATAATTATGTAAATTATGTGGTCTATATAAGAAGGCTTATCCTCCACATCCACACTCATGTTTCTAATGCCTGTTGAAGACGTAATCTTCAAAACGCGTTGTTCCCTGTAGGTTATATATGATTCCTGGGGGTAAATGTATCAAGGTCCGATTTTTTTCAGCGATTTAGAATTGCGGAAAATCGCGGGGTTATCATCCACGATTTTAGTCCCCAAGCCGCCAGATGTATTAAACTGTGATTTTTACTCTGATCTTAAAAATCGCTGGTCATCTCTGGCGAGTTGTTACCAACCCCACATAAATTTTTCCCCCAATTTTCATGCAACCAGCAGTAGGCTGGCAGCACTAGGGTTAATAGTGGTCGGTTAGGGGAACACATATTTATTTTTAAACTTTTTACCTGCGGCTCTATAGACAGACACTGTAACAGTGATGTGTTTACTAATCACACAGCTAGGATGCATCCTGTTGTATGTAGCAATTTTTAAAGAAAACTCAGGAGACTTTGCTTAAACGCAGCTTCAAACATTTGAGACTTGTATAGCTGGAGTGACAAACAGTCGGGACTTTGATCTCTATCGATTATGGAAATAGCTATTTTGACAGAAACACATCTATGGCGATTTTACATGAAATCTCATACATCAGAGAGTTTCAACTCTCCTGGAATTTCAAAATCGGAGCTTGATACATTTCCTTCCCGGTCTGCAAAGATACGTTTTCTGATGTGGGGGGAGGCATGTCTATTGCATGTTCCATTGTGATTGTTTTCACTTCATTTTATTGTACATTTTTGAAGTGTGTCTTCTATTTGAAAATTCTTCATATCCTCCGTTCAGCACCTTTCAACCCCATTCACTAAAGGGAAAAAAAAAATATATCTATATAGTTATAATGAAGCTGTTGTTAATTATTCCATTTCATAATTGTCTTTTAACTAACAGAGAATGGACATCATGCTTGTCTGTATTATATGTGCCAAATGTGTACATTTTAATATTTTTATAACATTGTATGCATATAATGCACTTTTTATTTATAAACTACATCTGGAAGGTATGTTTTTCCTATACTTTCATTGAAATTTACTGATTAGAAACAAAAACATTTAGTAGAGAGGAGATCGCTGCTAAATAAGTAAAGAAGTTTTTAAGCTAACAGAGTATAAGAATTGTTAGGTGCTACTGTATTGTAGTGTCAATAAGATGTCACATTTTTAACAGACTTATCACTATTTTTTAGGGATGTGCACCGACCACTTTTCGCGTTTTGGGTTTTGGGTTCTGGGTTCTGATTACCTTCAGGTTTTGGGTTCTAATGGGTTTTGCCAAAACACCCCCCTCAAGCTTTTGGGTTTTGGGTTCTGATTTTTTTTTTTTAAAAAAGCATAAAAACTGTTAAATCCAGAGTTATTTATTTTTCCCACTCCTACGCTATTATTAGCCTCAATAACATTCATTTCCACTCATTGCCAGTCTATTCTGAACACCTCACACCTCACAATATTGTTTTTAGGCCAAAAGGTTGCACCGAGGTAGCTGGATGACTAAGCTAAGCGACACAAGTGGGCGGCACAAACACGTGGCCCATCTAGGAGTGGCACTGCAGTGGCAGACAGGAAGGAAGTTTGAAAACCTAGGCCCCAAAGAGCACATAATGCCAAAAAGAGATGCAAGATGGAATTGTCCTTGGGCCCTCCCACCCACCCTTATGTTGGAGAAATAGGACATGCGCACTTTAACAAACCAATCATTTCAGCGACAGGGCCTACAAAACAGTGGCTGAAATGATTGGTTCGTTTGGACCCCCACAAAACGAGCTGGCAAAGAAAAAAAAGAGGTGCAAGATGGAATTGTCCTTGGGGCCTCCCACCCACCATTATGTTGCGGAAAAAGGACATGCACACTTTAACTAACCAATCATTTCAGCGACAGGGCCTACCAAAATACTGTGGCTGAAATGATTGGTTTGTTTGGGACCCCACACAAAAAAAGCAATTCATCTCTCCCTGTACAAAGTAAACTGGCTCTACTGAGGCAAGATGTCGTCCTCATCCTCATCCACTGATTCCTCGCCCCCTTCAGTGTGTACTTCCTCATCCTCACACATCCCGGGTATCGCCTGCCTAGTGAAGTGGAATCTAGACAGGATTTGGTACCGGAGACACAATACCTCCATCAACTGTCTAAATCCCACTCCACTGATGGCGGACACTGGACGCACGTCTAACACCAACATAGCTGTCAAGGCCGCAGCTATCTGCTTTTCCAAAGGATGACTGCTGTCGTACTTCGTCCTCATGGAAAACGACTGTTGTACGGTCAATTGCTTAGTGAAAGACGTAGCGGTCTTACGACTTCCCCTCTGGGAAGATGACCGACTCCCAGCAGCAACAGCAGCAGCGGCAGTAGTAGGCGTAGCGCTGCAGGATCCTCCGGAAGAATCCCGGATTGAAGAGGACTCAGTCATGCCGGTGACATGGCCTGCAGGGCTATCCTCGATCCAGATCGAGGAGGAAATTGACGAGGAGGGTGTTGCTGGTGTGGATACAACGGCACCAAGGGATTTAGGTGTCCCTGGACTGCTGACGGTCCTAGCCACAGTTCCTGAACTAAACACAGAATTATGAAGGGTCTTCAGGTGACGTATAAGGGAGGATGTCTCTAGGTGGCCAAGATCCTTACCCCTGCTTATTGCAGCTTTACATAAGCTACATATGGCAATACATTTGTTGTCCGGATTGGGATAGAAATAATTCCAGACCGAAGAGGTGGATTTATTGGTCATCTGCCCAGGCATGATGATGGGCTTTTTCATCCCATGGACAACAACTGTTTCCCCCCCTGGTGCCTCATTTAAGAAAACCACATCAGCATCCTCCTCGTCAACTTCCTCCTCAGCGCCAGCTACATCAATGTCCTCCTCCTGGTGTACAACATTGACACCTTCATTATCTAAATCTGGAACTACACTGTGGGTGATCTTTCCAGCATATGCAGAGGGCATGCTGCAAATGGTGGAAGGAGCCACCTCTTCCCGTACAGTGATGGGAAGGTCGGGCATCGCAACCACCAACACCCTTGGACTCTCCTTGGGGATTTGTGATGCCATCTCTTTAGAAGGCAGAGTTGTTTCCTGTTTTTTGATGACAGCTTAACTCTCTTAAATTTTCTAGAGGGGGGGAGGAGGAGGGCTTAGATTGTTGTGTGAAGCTGAACCACTAGTCATGAACACGGGCCAGGGCCTAAGCCGTTCCTTGCCACTCCGTGTCAGAAATGGCATATTGGCAAGTTTACGTTTCTCCTCAGATGATTTTAATTTCTTTTTTTGGATCATTTTAGTGAACTTTGGCCTTTTGGATTTTACATGCCCTCTACTATGACATTGGGCATCGGCCTTGGCAGATGACGTTGATGGCATTTCATCGTCTATGTCATGACTAGTGGCAGCAGCTTCAGCATTAGGAGGAAGTGGTTCTTGATCTTTCCCTACTTTATCCTCCACAGGACACCACCACTGGACTGATTTGGACAGCACCACTGGACTGAGCAGGACAGAGCACAGGACACCACCACTGGACTGAGCAGGACAGAGCACAGGACAGCACCACTGGACTGAGCAGGACAGCACCACTGGACTGAGCAGAACAGAGCACAGGACACCACCACTGGACTGAGCAGGACAGAGCACAGGACACCACCACTGGACTGAGCAGGACAGCACCACTGGACTGACCAGGACAGAGCACAGGACACCACCACTGGACTGAGCAGGACAGAGCACAGGACAGCACCACTGGACTGATTTGGACACCACCACTGGACTGAGCAGGACAGAGCACAGGACAGCACCACTGAACTGATTTGGACAGCACCACTGGACTGAGTAGGACAGAGCACAGGACACCTCCACTGGACTGAGCAGGACAGAGCACAGGACAGCACCACTGGACTGAGCAGGACAGAGCACAGGACACCACCACTGAACTGAGCAGGACAGAGCACAGGACAGCACCACTGGACTGAGCAGGACAGCATCACTGGACTGAGCAGGACAGCACCACTGGACTGAGCAGGACAGAGCACAGGACACCACCACTGGACTGAGCAGGACAGCACCACTGGACTGAGCAGGACAGAGCACAGGACACCACCACTGGACTGAGCAGGACAGAGCACAGGACAGCACCACTGGACTGAGCAGGACAGAGCACAGGACACCACCACTGGACTGAGCAGGACAGAGCACAGGACAGCACCACTGGACTGAGCAGGACAGAGGACACCACAAAAACACCCTCCCTCTTCCCTCTCCAATGCCCGAGTGAAGATGGTGGCGGAAAGCGGGTAATAATATGAATCCGGATCTCGCAAGATCCGATGGCGGGATTATGACACTTTGCCTCGTTCTGAGTTTTGCGTAGGGCGGTAATCCCCGAACAGTGCTTGGATCCGGGCTCGGATCGGCACTGTTCGGGGGTGTTCGGATTTCAAAAATCCGAACCCGCTCACCCCTACTATTTTTTACAGTTAGTAAATTTATCTATTAAAAGTTGGCAAACTACTCTAATTATGTGCAAAAACGAATTTATATTGCGAGTGGGGATCAAGAGAAGGTATGCTAGCCTAGCAATATATATACAATATACGGTGACCTCCTGCCAATAAATAAATAAATGAATATATATATATATATATATATATATATAATGGCAGGAGGTCACCGTATAGCCTCCGCCAACCGCCTTGTAAAATAAACACATTTCTACAACCACACATTTAAAAGCATGTGCATGATAGATGTCACTAGAACGACAGGTTACAGATGATTTTACCTCCTCTCTTTGTGTTTTGCTTATACAAATTCTCCAGTTATTGTTAATTTGCAAATATAAAATCTTATCTTAAGTTATAATTCGCTTTTCATATGTTGCATGTGACCAATTAGGTATCATCTGAGTATTTATTCCCCCATCTGATCCTACTTGAAATTCCTACTTTTATTCTGATGTCTTTTAATATTTATTACCAAGGTTAGATTTTAATCTTCAGGTTTCTGGATTCCTTGGCACTTATATAACTTTTATCTTTCAATGGAATTTATTTTACACTGCGTGAAAAAATGTCCTCAACAGAGAAATATTTTCTCCTGCTTTGGATGATGATCTGACGGTTCCCTATAGAAACGTGCGCGATCATATTACTCTTAGTGATTTGGCTTTTCGCGTGGTGGGGGCATTGGGCAGGATGGGGGGAAACAATTAAATGTAGCTTGAAATAGATCATAGGGCACAAAGTCTCCATAAGCCAAATAATTGTCTCCAAGAGGCTTTTTTCTCACAAACATAACATCTGCTAATAGGATACAAATTCTTACTTAGAGATGAGCAATTTTGTTTAAAACTGGTCAATGAATAATGTTCATCTTATTCTGATTGTGAGTGGGGAAACTCGTACACTTCTGCTGCAGAATTTAGCCTTAAGCGTTCTGTGTGGAATCTCACAACTACCCCACAGGGCAGAATGATGTGACATCATCACATTTATATTTGTAGGCTCTACATTTAGTCGTTTTTAAAAATACTGTGGGGCAGGGGAACACCTAGACTTTATTTTCATTCTGATTGGCTGGTCCCGGCTGGCCCCATCCACTGGTCCCGGTTGGTCCCAAAACCTTTGATCGCCATCTTGGTAATTTAAAGGTATGCTTGTGCTGCTAGGGGGTGGTGATTGCCCCAATCGCCACCCCTGGATCCACCACTGCTGTGGGGTGTGGTCATTTAGCAGCATGTTAGAGCAAAATCAGAAAGCAAAGAGCGGCCTGTACTGTGAATTAACAGCTCCACCATTGTGGCAATCTCCTTCCATGATAGTGCTGAATCTCCAACACTCCAAAAAACATAGTAGTAGGTTAATTGGCTGCTATCAAAATTGTGTGTGTGTGTGTGTGTGTGTGTGTGTGTGTGTGTGTGTGTGTGTGTGTGTATGTTAGGGAATTTAGACTGTAAGCTCCAATGGGGCAGGGACTGATGTGAGTGAGTTCTCTGTACAGCACTGCGGAATCAGTGGCGCTATATAAATAAATGGTGATGATGATGATGATGATGAAGGTGGCCTTGATCGAGACAACTAGAGATGCTCAAAATTGTTTCAAAGGGGTTTGCTGAGCCCGTTCAAAAGTTAAAAACTTTGAAATAAATTCTCATACTTTACTAAACTTAATTTGACTAAAAACTTAAGCAAAATTGAAGGAAATTCGAGGAAATGAGCATATTCAAACTTAATGGCTACATATAGGGGCAGGCTGGGCTGGGGGGCAGGGGGCATATGCCCCCCAGGTCGGTCCCATAGTGAGTTACCTTGGGCTGAGTCACTGGGTCACCTCCCTTAATTTTCCTTTAATGCCTTTAAAACCACAATCTGCACATGTGAAACCGCAAGTGAAAGATTGGAATAGCCAAATTCATGAGAACACGGCCTGTGACCTAGCTAGAGACTGGTGACCTCACTGAGGTGTGAGGTACATAGAACAATATACAGTTCATCAGCATGCAGGTGACAGGCCCCTTTAACAGGTAATTTTTCATACACGATGGCTCTTACAGCAGATATTTATTAAAGAATTTACAATGCAGCAGAGAATGTGATACAATATTTCTGCACAAAAAAAGAGAGGTCAAGAGGAATGACATGCGAATATAAATCCTTCAGTCCTAATAACATAAATCATTTCTAAAGATTCCGAGAGTGCAGAGGAAACGACATGGAATCTGGTTATTATCCATTTCTATATGTGCAATTTATGCCTCTTCTTGCAGCTATTAATTTTTTTTTATTTGTGGTTACACAGTAGTTCATTTATGAAGATGAGTTTTATAAATATGTGTGAAGGCTGAATTGTGGCTTTCATCTAGAATATGATCAGCAATGTCACTACAATCACACTAGAAGCGTTATATTGTACATTTCGCGTTACATTGTACAAATGAAATGCATGGAATAAAGACAGGTTCGATTTTATATTTTAATAGATCATTTTTTTTTTTCTAATAAAAAAATAAATACATTGCTTAAAAATCTAATGGAGACCCCTTTTTTATTTATTTCTGATGAATAACTGTTAGCACCACAAATGACAATGTTTATATAAATGGAAGCTTTAAAGATGAATAGAAATTAATTAATTACAGAATCCACATTCGTAGTCTATTTGCCTTAATTCTATTGTAGAGAATGAAAACTTTTATATTTAAAAATAAAAAATAGGGTCCAGTTCCCAAGGATGGTATTTTTAATTTATTTTTATTTTTTAAATCTCTTTTTTAAAAAAAAAAAAAAAATTAAAGATTTAAAAAATAATCTTCTTGCAGCCAAATTCACAAATAAAAGTTATATGTGAAGTTGTTTGATTTAAAAGGATGACATCTAGCATTTTATGGGTTTTTTTGTCGGAACAATTTTTTTTGTAAGAAAACTTTCACATTAATATTCATCTGTTTTTAAAATCTACATTTTTTTGTAAGAAACCTACTTTTTTTGTAAGAAAACTTTCACATTAATATTCATCTGTTTTTAAAACCTACATTTTTTTTGTAAGAAACCTACTTTTTTTGTAAGAAAACTTTCACATTAATATTCATCTGTTTTTAAAACCTACATTTAAAAGCACCACTTTTTTAAAAGCCTAATTTCACATGCTACAGGTAATCTCACACGTTTCAGATGTGGTTAATTCACTCTACACGCAATAGTTCCAAGTCTCCATTCATTACTGGGTATCATCGCTTTAATAATTAAAGGGCAAATGTATCAATCGGCGGTTAGCCGTCATTATTTAAGGCAAAATCAGAAGCTCCGGGTCACAGAGGAGGTAAAACTTCATCACCCGTTGCAAGGTAATAAGAGTTTGGTGAATTGTCGGTGTTAATTCGTTTATTGCTGTGTTAGGCAGTGATACATAGTGATAATTAACGTGTCGCACTAACCACCAATGATGAATAGACCTCCTCATTGTAGTCTGTGAGCACGACCTCCGTCCCCTCCAATGTGTAAGTCACACAATAGAAAAAAAAAAGGGTAAGAGAGGTGTTAAGTTTATAAAAGTGCATTTGGATCCTAACATTTTATGGGTTTTCTCTTCCAGCAGTTGACTCTCACTTACTCATTACAAAGAAAGCTAGGAATCCATCAGGTTTTCAAGATCAAGGTGCTCAATCAATTTGGCTAGCTCATCGATCTATAAAATAATCAATTTGAACTTTCACAATGTCTGAACTATTTAGGCACGTTTTTCGATGCTCATCAAGAAACGGTGTCGCTTCTACACCACAAAAGCTATCATGTCAACAAAACACTGTCTATAAGAAAGATAGTGTATTCTTAGGAATGCCAATGACTACCATTCCAATGGCCAAATGGCCCAGGTGATTTCACCAAGATTTGCAGTATGACTTTTGAAGATTTGTCTCAAGTGATGAAGAGAACCAATATAAAAAGAGCATTAGTGTCCAAATTTGGACCATTCTTAGTTTTGTGTTCAGCACTCTAGGATGGGGAGCTCATGGATTGGGAGCTAGACTCAGGAAAATGACCACAGTAGATGAACTTGCTTGAACAAAACAGATTTGAGAGATGACTATAAAGGGAAATCCTTTTTTTTCTCTAGCATGTGAGAGACCCAGAAGGACAGAGTACCAGAGAGAGGTGGGTAAGAGGGAGGGAGAAAAAACTGGAGCATTGGATGAGACACTGTCCTATGTTCACAGAGCAGATATTCAGATATACAGATATTCAGCAGAGAAGCATGAGGCTTTTCTTCTCCTATTAGACAATGACACGTCATACAAGTGGACGTGACTTGCCCTAAAAACATTCACTTCATGCCTTGAAAAAGCAAGTAGCAAAACGAGTGTTGGTGTTTGCCTCGCTACTGAAATTGTCTACTTC
Source organism: Mixophyes fleayi (assembly GCF_038048845.1). NCBI lineage: Eukaryota > Metazoa > Chordata > Amphibia > Anura > Limnodynastidae > Mixophyes > Mixophyes fleayi. The sequence continues at coordinate 270,571,976 of NC_134406.1, forward strand.
ATTAATAACGACTGACTCCTAGGAATAATACTTTATATTTAAGAGGGTCTATATATTAGTAAACAAACAGCAGGTATGCAGACAGGCGCCAATCACAAAATATATACAAAACAATGAATCCAAAGCATTCAGTAATGACACAAGCAAAATGTCAAAAAAGTGAATGAAATGAGAATCCTACGTTCCAAGGGGCAAAGATGATAAATCTTCTAAAAGAGTCCCAAACCCTTCAGGAATCCTCGTGGGTCATTCATAAGAAAAAATGAGAGAGGAAACAAAACATAGTGCAATCCACATATATATGCAAAGATATAGGAGGGGGAAATAGTCCCTATATACTCAGTGCACTAATAAGTAGACAGGAACACCTCATGTGATGATGGGTTAAAATAAACCCCTCAGGGTTGCGCACTCACCAAATGATATAGTATAACAAGCCCGTATCAAAGATGTAGTTCCTTACAATATTGGGTCCTCTGGTGTGGAGTTTCACTCGATTATACCGGACTTTTCATTGGCAGCTTGTTTCTTTAGCCACTAAGGTATACTTCAGATGGTGATTTATTATAACAAGGAAGCCAGTTTGTATTGGAGTAGTTCATTAATACTATAAACAAGTGAAATACTCTATCATCATCATCATCAACATTTATTTATATAGCGCCAGCAAATTCCGTAGCGCTTTACAATTGGGAACAAACATTGATAAGACAATACTGGGTAGTACATACAGACAGAGAGGTAAGAGAACCCTGCTCGCAAGCTTACAATCTATAGGACAATGGGAGTTTGAAACACAAGGGCACGTGCTACATCATATTGCACACTGGACCAGCTAGAATGCAAAGGTAAAAGTATTCAGTGGGCTGTGTGTGTGTGGCAATGTTGGTCAGAGGGTTGTTGTCTTGTGTTAGCTGTGTAGAGGATGGTAATAGGGTAACCTAGTGAGATTAAGATGGTGGTTGAGGAATATCATAACCTTGCCTTAAAGAGGTGGGTTTTCAGTGAACACTTGAAGGTTTGAAAACTAGAGGAAAGTCTTACTGTGCAAGGGAGAGAATTCCACAAAGTGGGTACTCTATGATATGACAACAGAACTATTCAATGTATATCAGTAGCGAGGCATAGCAAATTTTGCTATTTTATTTCACTAATGCACTTTATATCACTGCTTATGCATTTTAATATTTCGCTAATTGGATGAGTAGGTGATCAATTATTATATTTTTAAATGTACTAATAAAAAATAAAGTTTTACTAAAATCTGATCGCTGAGTGCCCCAATTTAGCACATTTTCCTCCTTTCCTTCTTCTTTGATAACTGTCCTATGTACCTGATACTGGCACAAGAAAATAGTTTCTGCTGTTGTAGCACAATAGCGACCGATATAAATATGGCCTCAATGAACTTATTAAAATCTCAGTACAACCAGCTTTGTTGTTCCATGAGAGGTGATGCCCAGCGAGGAGCGAAAGAATTAAGCCAAAGTTAGTTGTATCATCAGGATGTGTGAATCCTGCATAGAAACAAGAATCAGACAGCACTGATTAAGAAATCGACAAAAAAAATTCATATTCTCAGAAAACATAGGGGTCTTTTTATTAATATGCATCAATATGGCCTTTTTTAATTGCTGTTCATCATAGCAATACTTAAAGGTGAGAGAGGAAGATCAGTCTTGCAGCAGCATTTAGAATGGATTGAAATGCGGCATTATGGGTGTCAGGAATGCCAGATAGCAGGAGGTTGCAATAGTCAAGACGGGAGATGATGAGAGAATGGATAAGAGTTTTGGTAGCATGTTAACTTATCAATAAAATATCACTGTGGAGCTGAGAAAGTTAACAGCAATATTCACAAAGGGACACGCCATGATTTTAACAAATAAATTCCGTCTTTTCTTCACTGTTCTTACGTCACTCACTCCCTGCTGTAATCTCCTTACTGAGGCGATTTTGTGAGAGTGAGACTATGACTCATAGCCTCACTCTCACGAGATCTCCTCAGTAAGGAGATTACTGCGCGCCGCAGAGGGAATAAAGTAACAGCAGGCAGCTAACAGCATAACATTTGCTGTTAGCTGCCTGCTATTCTACCTGACCATCATCTGACAGTCCGAGCCGCCGGCCGCGCTACAGCTGGGCAGCTCAAAAAAATACAAAAAGCAAGCAGATTGAAGGGCCCCCCAGATGCCCCAAAGGCCCTGGGCTTTAGACCAGTTAGACCTCGGGTTAATCCGGCCTTGCCTGTGAGGTCTCACTTGTCCTAGTTAAGGTGCAATGTAACAACAAAATAGTACATACTATATATAACACTATGTATAACACTACAACTCAACACAGCTACTGGGGTATCAGGGGTATATTCAGTGCAGGCTGAAACCTGTGCTCATTAGCGTGGATACAACTAACAGGGTTAGAGCCACTGTAAGAGGTGTAGAGACAATGGAGGAGAGGAGTCGGTGGGCAGAGAGCCCAAGGAGGAGGTGCGCAGTGTAGCTGGTAAGCAAAAGATATAGGTTATGAGAACAGGAGGGAAGAGGACCTGATCACTAGAGCTTACAATCTAAAGGGAAAGGGGCAGACAAACAGGGGACACATGGGGGTGAGCCATGTAAGGGGATCTGAGGGCAAGACTGGGAGAGATGGAGGATGAAAGAGGGTAAGATACTACATGGTGAGCTGGTTAAGTGGAGGACTGGGAGGGTTTTCTAATTAGTTAGAAGTAATGAAAGCGGCAGAAAATAAGGGTGATTGCTCAATATAACAAAACAAACTCCATTGATTTTTTTATTCTTTTATAGTGCCTCCTGTTTTATTCCAACAATCCATTAAGCCCTGAGCTTGCACTATACAACATCATAGATGGGCACTGACAACATCATAGATGGGCACTGACAACATCATAGATGGGCACTGACAAGAGAGCCTAACAACCCCCCCTACAGTTTTAGAACATAACTGAAAACAATAACAATAACATAAAAAATAAAAGTTATGTTACCGTGTGAGTCACAAACACTGCGGTACACTCTAACTGGGGACGTCACTGGGAGTGGGCCTCTTGTGCTATTTTAAGGGTATAGTTATTAAACGTATGACTAAACACATCCCTATATCATATGTACAGGACCCCAAAACCCTGCACACATTGGTCACCCCAACAGGGAAACAACCCGTCTACGCCCCCTAGTACAGCTTCCTGTTTCCGGTCGGGCCAATGCATCTGTGGTCTTAACAGATGTCTCCAGGTGCAGGTGTCAATAAAGAGGTGGTTCGGCTGGGGGGGAATCCCAGGGACCATTACACCCTCACAGAGACCCTCCGCAGGGGGTGGCAGCTCATGCTGCAGCTCCTGACTGACTCTCGGTACACAATAGCGCCCCCTAGGCTTTGCATCCCTGGGTGATCTCCCCCCTCCCCCCCTCGTTACGGCCCTGAGTAGGTTAATTGCCAGCTGAAAAAAATGAACCCTAATCTGGGAGTGTCTATCTGCATATGTGCATTAGGGAATTTAAACTGTAAGCTCCAATGGGTCAGGCACTTATGTGAATGATAACATATTCTCTGTACAGTGCTGCGGAATTGGTGATGATATATAAATAAACGATGATGATGACTTTGTAGCTAAGAATGGAAGTCATCCTATTGGGGTAGATGGCACCAGGAAAGGAAATTCACTGCAACGTTTTGTATTCTGTTTTCCCTTTTCAAAACACACTGCTCGTGAATTAGTTCAACACAGATAAGTGCAATAGTAAATGACGTGAGAAGTTTGGGTGTAGGGTACTTTGCACATGGGGTCATGTCGGAGGTCCTGAAGCAGGGGAGGGGGATATGACCCACCTGATATTATCCTTCAGCATTACATCAGCAATCTGAAGCTTTCAGTGTGAAGAGTTAAACAATAGAGCTTTGGAAGAATAAAGGCTACATCTAGAAGGATTGCATTTTATGGATGCGCAGGGACAGCTTATTTGATTGTTTGTTTAGTTACTAAGTTACGATGCTTGCTAGTTATTGGCAACCTTTGATGAAGTTGAATTCACAACACAATCGTATACAAAGGAAGAGAAAAATCCCCCTTTTTACTTATCTTCTAAAGTGCTGTGTTTTCAAAGACATCTGTCAGAGACACTGATATTGCTCATGTTTGATGTTTGTGCCGGGGAAAAGGAGCTTAATGAATTTCGCACTTTAATTCCTTTCTGACTATTCTTTGTCATCGTGTGGGTGTCAGCATGATAGGAACCTGATTGACATGAGCTGGTACCAAGACATTTGGGCACGTCCTTCATGTATCTTCCTCTGTAATGTGTTTACACACAGCTCAGACTGATAAACCAGCTGTCACCTCTGGAATTAGGTTTAAACTCCACCACAGTCAACTCTAGCTGAGCTACAAGGCGAGTAATTGTACTTCAAATCATGCAATACAAAAAATATACATATATATATATATATATCTAATATATAAATGCTTAGTGGCGTCTGTCTGTGTGTGTGTGGGGGGGGGGAAACCCCAAGTTGCAGCGCCACCTGCTGGGCGGAGTTATACACTGACCTACTAAATTCTTAGTGTGTGTGGGAAAAAAAATTCAAAAAGGGCTGAAATTTGGTTGGGCTCAAACTAATTTTCGTGAGGTAATTTTACCTCATGAACACACATGTGTAGAGGCGTGCGTTAGTGTGTTAGTGTGTGTGTGCGTGTGTGGAAAAAACTATTTTCTCAGAAAGGGCTCATCCAATTGACCTGAAATTTGGTATACTGACATTATTTGACAAAAAAATTAGAATAGTCAAGTCAGTTAACTTCCATCATCCCCCCTTCCCCCCGTGGGAGGGGTAGTGAAGGCTAAATTTACGAGTTGAGGGGTCAAACTCATTTTCGTGAGGTAATTTTACCTCATGAACACACATTAAAAAGGCCGCTTGCGTCGGGAAGTAACGCTCTTCCCCTGAGGAGGCCTGGGCTAGGCCCAAATGCATGAACCTTTTTAAGACCTTAAGTAGCTTGATTTGACTAGAATGCATGAGTATCATGCACGGGTTAACTTGTATATATATATATATATATATATATATATATATTATAATATGTTCTGTTATGTACACAATAAATTAGGGAGTCCAAATAAAATGCAGTGACTTTTTGTTTCGTGATGTCACAGACAGGTGCTTGGGTTTGTGTGTCAAGATGGCGTCTGGTTGCAGGGAGAGTCATTTTTTTTTTCCAAACGAGCCAGCTAGACACAAGAAGAACAAATTGTTCCATGACAATGCAAGCTAGCGGCAGTAACGAGACTGATCTAGCACTCGAGTGCACAAAAGAGTTTCTGTTTTGTGGGATGATATATTGCAATGAACTGCAGATTCAGCACGGGCTTGCAAAGCCTTTTGGGACAAGTAGAATTAACTGGCTTTTACACATCCTCTGTGGCTGTGGTAATTATGCATCATCGACGACAGTTTATTTGGGAAAGGACATTATATGCACAAAACCAGTGTATTTAAAATGATATCAGACGTGTTGGTGCCAGCTAGAACCAGGGTGTGTGTTTAAATCTGTATAAAAGGAGCCCTGTCTTACCATGTAATGTATCATACCATCTCTACTACTGGAAAGATCGCTAGTACCACAGACAGGCGTACATCACTGTCGTTATTAGGACACTTGAGCTAATAAACATTATTTGCTTCAAGATTCTGCTTTCACAACTTCTTCCCTGCTGTAATTCCTGTGACCTGCAGATTGGACCCAAATCTAATCTGTTTTCCGGCTGTTCTGAGGTTTGGACCCAGCGTCTAGTACCAACGCTCTGCCCGCTACCTGCAGCTCTGCCCAGTGTGATAGGCCAGGTGGGAACCATCCACAGCAACCCTGATCTGAAGGCAAGAGGTCATAGGTACCAGCCCAGGTGTACCAGCAAGGGGGTAGACTAGCAGCAACAGTTACCCAGAAAGAAGCGTTTCTAGGTGCCAGTGTAAGAGCTAAGTTAAATACTGACTGTTTTTTCATGTAACACACAAATACTTGATAGCTTATTTGTACATTGAAATTTAAAGTTGATATTTGTGTGCTACATGAAAAAACAGTCAGTATTTAACTTATGTGCTAAACAGAAAACTAATTTGCACCCCTTTGCATTGTAACATGGTTTTGTCCAGGAGACTGAAATAAGAAACTTCTTAATTTAAGTTCCTTAATGAATCAGGCCCATAGAGAGAAATTATAAATCATAAGCAAACAATCCTTACAAGTGAACAGCATCGTTATGCATTAAATGTTCCTCTTCATCCATTGCTTAGTAAGAAAACTGTGTAACTGTTAGAGGAGAGCGATTCGATTCTGTCTAATCCGACAGATCCGAGGTTTGGTGTTTTCTGAGTCATGACTCGAATACGTTGTAAAATCTGGTAAGAAGACTTTGTTCATTAACCTGTGTGTGTCATCTCAGTGATGGTGGATATGATCCGGCCACTCAGAAAACACGGCCAACAGCCACCAAATTACGTATTGTTTCTCGGGGCCACTGAGCGGTAAGATCAGCTTCTGTGTTGTTGGCTTAAGAGGATCCGCGCTTCAGAAACCAGCTGATGTAAAATAATATTGCACAAAATATCAGTTTGTTTTATTTGAAGCTGAATTCAACACATCACAGGGAGCATTTATAACGTGTTTACAACGTTCTACTTTTTACACTTATAACTGGTATATTAAATACAGAAGAACAAGCGTATCCGGGGTTCACAGTCAGCGCTGTTTCTTTAGAAACACACTTTTACCAAGACCTATTATAATATGCAACGGCCAGAGAGAGTGGCCTTATTGCTCTTTAGTCAGAAGTCACCTATATCTTCTGGAAGTTTGATTTAAGCATCTATTATTATTTGTTTTTCAGTAAAAAAAATATAGGGATCATTTACAGAAGTGCAACAGTACCAGACCGCATCTCAGACCCTGTTTTGTGATTTTGTGCTCTTATTTTAGCACGAGGCACAAAATTCATCATCATCATCATCACCATTTATTTATATAGCGCCACTGATTCCACAGCGCTGTACAGAAAACTCACTCACATCAGTCCCTGTCCCATTGGAGCATACAATCTAAATCCCCTAACACACAGACAGAGAGAGACTAGGGTCAATTTTGATAGCAGCCAATTAACCTACTAGTATGTTTTGGAATGTGGGAGGAAACCAGAGCACCCAGAGGAAACCCATGCAAACACGGGAAAGCATACAAACTCCACACAGATAAGATCATGGTCGAGAATTGAACTCATGACCCCAGCGCTGTGAGGCAGAAGTGCTAAGCACTGAGCCACCGTCCTTGGACAGCCCCATTTGGGTATCGGCCATCTGTTTTGCTTTCCTACTCTAAATGCAATGTGTTATGGAAGATTTCAGGAATAATTCATACAAGAAGTCTCTTCAGTATATGCTCGGTTTATGCTTGTATGCGCAATACAGACCATTCATACATAGCAACATAGTTGATGAGGTTGAAAAAAGACACCAGTCCATCAAGTATAACCTATTTTGGATCTCCTGCCATCCTGCAATTATATTTGAAATTGATCCAGATTAAGCAACCGCCAATCTGTTTCAATTGTGAAAATCCCCCCAGGCCCAATATTGCAGTCCTATTTTTACCCTATATCCACTACTATCCTTCATTTTAATTAACGGTCGTATCCCTGGATACACTTTTCCGCTAAAAAATTGTCTAATCCTTTCTTAAACATATCTATTGAATCTGCCATCACAACCTTCCCTGGCAATGAATTCATATCTTGACTGCCCTTACTGTAAAGAACCCCTTCCTTTGTTGGTTGTGAAACTTCCTCTCCTCTAACCTTAGGGGATGACCACGTGTCCTGTGTATGGTCCTTGGGGTAAAAAGTTCCCATGAAAGTTCTCTGTATTGACCCTTAATGTATTTGTACATAGTAATCATATCTCCTCTTAGACGCCTCTTTTCTAAAGTAAACATATCTAAACTGGCTAACATTTCCTCATAACTTAATGACTCCATACCCTTTATCAATATTGTCGCCCTTCTCTGAACCCTTTCTAGTACTTTCAATTCCATCAAAACAATGGTGATTACATGTTAACTTTGCAAGCATTTTATGCTCTAAAACCACAAACTACTACATAGATAGAACATCATATAAGCCTTTAACCAATAATATCACTCCATTTGGCAGGACCACTCAGCATCACCCCACATCCCCCCAGATACAGGCTTAAATCCAGGTAGACCTTGCCTCATCTTATCTGGTTTAGACTTATAGTACCACAACTTCCCCCTTTCCCATCATGAACAATGGAGGACACATTTCATTTTAGACAAGTTACGCTATATAAAATATTCTAGACATGTTTCCTCATATAACTCGAGCAACACTGTCCAAAAAGCAGAAAAACATCTTCATTTGTCAATATATGCGCTGTAGCTTTGTTAACTCTTATGCGTCCTGCTACTATTTTATAACCAGATTCCATTTATGTGAACTGATTATCCATATTACAATGTTTCTGCTGTGATATGGGATCTTTGCTAGATGCCTAATTTTACATTGTTGTCATCCAAAAGTGAGACTAGGGGCTTCTCTAAACATCCATGACAGTGGTCTTACTTTTATTTTCATCCAGAACTGATTTGTTCTCGTATTTATGTTTGAGAAAGGCAGTATACGCTGTATATATTATGCAGTTCAAGCAAGTTCCTCAGTCACTATAGCAACACAAAGAATGTTCCAAGAGAGTAAACACCAGTGTAGAGAACACAATGAAACACTGTTACACATATCTTCACATTCATGCACTCATTACACTATCGGACATATTTATTATGTCCCGTTTTTAGACTGATACCAACAAAAATGTGGAAAAATCACAGGCAATGGACAAAAGAAATGGATACACCGATACAAAGTCACTTATTAGGGAAATGACCCACCACGCGAGGGCCAGTAAGTCCTGTCTTTGAGTCCACCGATGTCTAGAATTCTGCAGAAGGGATGCGGCACAATTATTCACAAGAATATCTCTTAAATGATGATGATGGTGTCGGAAAACACTATCTCAGGCATCATTCCAGGATAGGCTGTTCCCACCTTGAAAAGAATACTGGAACATCTGGGAGGTAATTTGTAACTAGAGATGCTCAGGCTCGGTTCCCCGAGAACCGAACACACCCGAACTTAGCAGATCCGAGTACCGAGCCCTTTTGCGCGCCCTCGGATCTGAAAAGAAGCCAAAACGTCATCGCTACGTCGTCAGATCTCGCGAGTTTTGTAATCCTTTTTAACATCCAACATAAAGGATGGGTGGGAGGGAGGGCGATCCCAAGGACAATTCCATCTTGCACCAATTTCTTTTCTGCCACTGCTGTGTGCCAATGTGTCCTAGATGTGCTAGGAACTGCCGTGTGTTTGTGCCATTGCTCTGTCGCTTACCATCCAGCCAGGTCGCTGCAGTATTTGTCCCAAAGTGTATGAAAATAATATTCTGGCCTGTGAGGTGGTCAAAATTGACTGCAAATTACTTGAAATTAGTGTTATTGAGGTTAATAACAATGTAGGAACAAAAAAAAGAGCAAAATTATGTGATTTCAGCATATTTTAGGATTTTTGCTAAAAAATACAAAACCAAAACACACAAGGGCGGTTTTGCCAAAACCAAAACCAAAACCAAAACACGACGCTGATCCAGATCCAAAACCAAAGCCAAAACCAGTTCACGGGGGTCAGTGGGCATCTCTAGTTGTAACCTCTGTTGTGTTGCTGTACAAGTGCTTCTGAACAGCAACAATAATGTCTCTTCACATTGACAGATAGAAGAAAAAATAGCTGGAAAATGAATGACAACTGCTACTTGGTAGCTAAGCACATCTTATTACTAATGTCCAATACACACTACAGTACATATAATAATATTTTTGGGTGGAGGACCCCTTTAAACATATCCATTTAGTACCCATTCTAGGTAATTCATTGCTATGTGCTGAAAGTTCGTTTTGATTCCTCAGCTCATTACATATACACTTGCCTTTTGTCTTTTTTATTTTTGCCAACTGAAGACCATACATTTATATTGCATCTTTAAAATAAATAAATGCATCACTGACTCGAACTGCTTGAAGCTTATAAAACAAATTCAGTGGGATCTTTAAAATAATGACTTTCCTCCAGACTTCACCTGCCCTCCCCACCTCTGCGGCTATTACCTAAGAACGGTAACATATGATAGACTTATCTCCAACAGGAGCCAAACCAACAAGATCTGACATTTAGCCGCAAAGCACAATATTTACTATTAATAAAGATCTGACGACGCTACATTTAATTATTGCTGTAACGAAACACCCACAGCTGTTGTGTTTGTTGTAGCAACAGTGAATGGAGACAGACTGGAAAAATAGGCAAAAAGTTAATAATAAAATAACTTAAATTACAGGTACAAACACGTCAATGCTGTGAGCAAGTTATAGTGACTTCCAGATTAAGACAGTTCTGCATTTGCTAAACCACGCAGATATTTAGTTACATTATTAGTTATAAACACAAACTAAGGGATTCTATTCACGATGACCATTCAGATGGGGATCCTGCAGTATAGTAAAGTATTATTAGGGTAATTAATGAACGCGTTGTGGCTTTGTATGTACAGTAAATCATATTAAATCTTCTTTTTCATTAACCCAGGCAGAGCTGCAATGTTTATGTGATTGATAACGAGTCTTTTCATTATAGGAAAGTGACAACCAGCAAATGGGGTCTAATGATTGAGTCCAGGGAAAACAAATAACCGGACCAGTTGAGTCAGGCAGTTATAATTAGCGGTAAACTGCAGAGTATTAAGTAGTATAATATTTCTATATTACTATACAGTAATTGTGCACGGCAGAGATCGTATGAGAACAGACATTGAATGAAGTTTTCATTGCTACATATTTATTAGACATATTCTATTCTGTACTTACCCTGAGAGCCTTTCTCGTCTAGTTCCAATGGACTGTGCAGTCTAATTCCATCCAAATTTTAAATTTTGCTTTGGATATAATTAGTTAACTTTAATATATACAACATTTTACATACGCTTGGTGGATACAATGTCTAACGGTCCGAGTAGGAGATGCACTCACTTGCTAGGGTGGGCTTTGTTCCTCCACGGACTACCCATTCATGTGGATGATAGTTTCATGGGGGAGGGGCTTTGACAACTTTAACAAATCTCTCAGAGTAGGAGAGGTGCATCGGAAGGCCCAATGAATCATTGAAATAATTATTCAAAGTAACCTAATTGTGCCTAAACCTATTTTACAATAATAGCTATAATTATAATTATAGCTACTTTTAGCTACAAACATACCTATGTATAGCTTAGTAAATAAGGGTTTGGTTTCAAAATATATATTTTTTTCTCTTTAAATGTGTCTGTAATAGCATTCTTTAGTGCAGAAATCTTGGGTGTTCATGGACAATTATTATTACTGGAATGAAAATGACCCCAAAGCCAAACACATGAGCCCATCAATGTACAATGACATGTACTGAAGTATATATCATGCTGTGCATCACACTAGGGGGTAAATGTATCAAGCTGAGAGGTTTGAAAAGTGGAGATACTGCCTATAGCAACCAATCAGATTCTAGCTGTCATTTTTCTAGAATGTACTAAAGAAATGATAGCTAGAATCTGATTGGTTTTTCAAACCCGTCGGAAAACTCTCAGCTTGATACATTTACCCCTAGGAGTCAATAAGAAAATATTAATATAATATACTGTTCTATTTGTGACTCAATATTCCCGTAACAATTTTTGATGGGCAAAGGAGGGCTGTGAATTTTGTTGATGGGCAGCACAGTGGCTCAGTGATTATCTATTCTGCCTCACAGCGCTGGAGTCATGAGTTTGATTCCTGACCATGGACTTATCTATGGGGAGTTTGTATGTTCTTGAGTTTTGTGTGGGATTCCTCATTTATCTTGTACATTCTAGAACATGATAGCTAGCATCTGATTGGTTGCTATGAGCAACACCTCCACTTTTCAATTTTAGAAGGTTTGACAAAACCCAATTGTCAGATCCAAAAACATATGATTATTGTTTAACCAATCACTAGTATCCACCGATGATTTGTTAATCATTATTTATTTTCCTATAGGTGAACATTTATCTTACTTTTTTTTTAACTTCTAGCCTTCGTGTTTTATTTATGAACAGGAAAAAAATCGCCCGTATGTATGGACACGCCTATATTCCACTTTTTGGAAATTCCACCTGAAAAGTGTTCTGCGTCTACTTTTGTGGTATTCTAGGTCCAGCTGGATAAGTGCATTGTGTAAAGAGTAAAAATTACCCATTTCAGTTCCAGGCTACTATCAGTATAGGACCCGTCCCTTAATTAGTGGAGAGTTTTAAAAATATTTTATAAAACACTGCGCAGTTCATAAGAGTGAGGGATCATCGGGACTATTTTCACTACATGTGCGGCTATTATACATTTAAATGCCACAGGTAGGCTATTTGGAACTTCTGTTAATGATGTTTATTGTGTAATCTATTTGGAATGCTCCCCAGCATATGAAATAAATTGACCCATTGAGCTGTGTGCCACAATTCAAACTCTTTGCTATTTTGGTAGATTTTGTTGCCAATCAAGTTAATAGCAGTAATACTTTTACGCTTTAGATGTTAAACTCAAATTGGTGTCGAGTAGTTCTCTGATAAATGTTACTTATTAACAAAATGAGAGTAAATTGCAACTAACAGCACAAAACAATGATTCATTCAACAAATGTCAGGCTGGAGAGGATTCTAAATCTGGGCATTGTGACCTCAGTCAACTACAAGGAGAAATACAATAGAGCGAATTTGTTTAGAATTTAAATTACACCCCACATAGTCATAAATAAAACTAATACATTTATTTATTTCCCAAAGCTACTAAAACTTGATTTGTTAAAAAAAAAACAGGTGATTGTGGGCCATTTTACTCTACTGAACAAAATTATCGCATTTCCTGCCCATTGAAATGCATGCCCCATTGAAATGAATGGGACAAGCTCAGTCAATCATAAGCCATGTTTGCATGATTTACATGTTTACATCAGCCCCATTGATCACAATGACTTTAGCGGCAAAGCAATGCAATACTATCGTACTGACAGGGCATGTTGGCGCTTGATAGTTCCAAAAATCCCAGAAATTGCTGGAACTTGTAATTCCACAAGATACAGCACGTCTATGCATTCAATGGCTGCCAGGATTGCTGGGATTTGTAGTGTACCCAAATATTTAATCTTCTTTTACTTTGAAAAAATATATTGAATTACTTAGCAAACTATTTCCAATTTATTTCAATAGGCAATGCATTCTTAAGGACTTTCTGAGGCAATTCAAACGCATTGTCCATACAACTGAATGTGAAATCTCTGTCATCTCACCAGTTGTTCAACAAACTCAATTGTCTGAAATTAGTGAGATAGTTTTGGAGTTTCCCAATGCAATTTAGCAAAGTAGACACCCTGGTTCTATATATTAAATTGCCGAAACTAAAATTTCTTTGATTGCAAGCTGCATGATAATTTTAGTTGTTTTTCTGGTGGTTTAAAAAAGTCAAGATTTACATGGCCAGTTGTCTTTAGTAGATTAGTTGTAAATAGCCATGTAACTCATTAACCAATAGGAGATTTGATTAAAATCACCCTTCAGTAGATTTGCCAGCTATAGTTTAAGGGTTAGATTGCTCAAACCTCCTAAGAAAAGAGAAAAGTGGAGGTGTTGCCCATAGCAACTACTCCGATTCTAGCTAGCACATATCAAGTACATTCTAAAAAATGATATCTAGAATCTGAGTGGTTGCTATGGACAACACCTCTACTTTTTCTTTTTAGAAGGTTTGATCAATCTGCACTTATATGTTTAAATCACATCAGAGACCAGAGTGTTAGTTTTGGATAAGCAACATGGATACGAAGATTGTGCATGAATACAATATGACAATAATAACAAAATGAGTGTTTTGAAACAAAAAATGCGCTCCACCTCCGGTTAAGGGGGGAATTCAATTGACAGCAAGGTTTTTTTTTCCCACAGCGTTAAACAAAAAAAAAAATCCCACGCGGGTTTTCAACCGTTTTTCTTTAACACAGCGTTAAAACTCGTGCAATTCAATTGAAAATGAGGAAACGCTGCCACCGCGCATTAATCATTGGGGTTTGCGAGTTTTTAGGGGAGTGAAGGGGAGTTTTAACGCAGTCATGTGTAACACAAAAAAAAAGAATTGGCATACATTTTGATACATTAGATTATATAACACAACCTATTTATTTGACAATATCTACATTACAGTAGATGTACATAACAGTTACTGTCTTTAGCATATTTTTTTAAGTCACTATTTTTTACTATAGAATCATCTATACCTTGTCAAAACACATTAGAACATACATATTGGTACCAAAAACATACATAAATATATTTAATTAGTGATTTTTATTATTTTTTTTATGCTTTTTTTTAAAAAAAATTTTAACAAGAAAATCAACTTTTCATTGTTAGGCATTACTGATAAACATAGTTTATCTTTTTTTTTTTTTTTCATTATTACATGATTTCAAATAGTTTTCATAGATTTTCTATTTTTAGCACACCCCAAAGAGGTGCGAGATAAAACAGCATATTGGCCTGTCTAACACGCTGCGTTAAAAACAATTGAATAACTTTTAACGCGGCTGCCTCTCACACACGCTATACTTTCAGTAGACCTTCTACTGGAGCGCGAGAGGACCGTTTCATGAAAATAAACTGAACGTTAAAATGGAATTGAATCGCGGGTAAAGTTAACCTGCTCGAAAATGATAAAAAAAAAACAGCGTTAAAATGCCTTAACACAGTGTTAAAAAAAATCTCGCCATCAACTGAATTTCCCCCTCTGAATTAAATTTAAGTAATAATAACAAGTAAGTAGTAATAATAAGGACAACAAGATAATGACAACAGTAATGTAACATGACAACTATTTATATGATGTTGCACCAGGGAGAGATACAATGAGATTACTCTGATATTAAAATATGTCCTATTTGACAGAAAATATAGATAATATACATTATAATGCATAAGTGGTGTTAATACTTCATAAACAGCCATGAGAGATATTCTTATCTTTCTCGGCCACTGATATCACTAGTTATCAATAATTAATAATGTCTTTCACTATGGCCATGTTGCTTAGAAAGATAATATTCTTCACATTTGTACTTTTACCATATTTTAGCAATACGTACAACTTCTCTGCTTCATTCGTACCTTCCTACAATAGGTTTACCCAGTATCAGCCCCATCGGAGGATATCCCATTGTAGCCACCAGCTATTTTTGTCTCATAAAAAGAGTATGTTATTATTATTATTATTATTATTATTACTATTATTATCGCTGCTTATTTAGTGCCAAACCTGTTGTGCAGCGTTGTGCAGAGAAAATTTAATCATTCCCATCACATACAATATAAAACAAATACGTCATACCAAAAGATAATTGGAATTGATAAATAAACTACAAAGAATGTTTTAATTTTGCTGTTTATCAATTTGCAAGGATTTTAAGGAATATAACCAATAATAGGAGAGACGAAATAAGCCCGCCCTCGATTAATCCCATATTATATATGGTACCAGCTGCATAGCAATATAAATGCCTATATATATATAAACAAAAACAAAAAAGACAGTTGTTATCAGCACTTATCCTTAAAACTATATATGTGTGTGTATCCAGCAATATAAAAACATATTTTGATAAAAACATTTAAGCCTGCATCCCAGCGTCAAGGGAAGCACCTCATTGTATGCAGGTCCTACAGTCATGGCCAAAAGTTTTAATAATGGCACAAATATTATTTTTCACAAAGTGTGTTGCCTCAGTTTTTATGATGGCAATTTGCATATACTCTAGAATGTCATGAAGAGTGATCAGATGAATTGTAATTAATTTCAAAGTCCCTCTTTGCCATGACAATGAACTTTATCCCAAAAACAACATTTCCACTGCATTTCAGCCCTGCCACAAAAGGACCAGCTGACATCAGGTCAGTGATTCTCTCATTAACACAGGTGAGAGTGTTGACGAGGACAAGGCTGGAGATCACTCTGTCATGCTGATTGAATTATAATAACAGACTGGAAGCTTTTAAAGGAGGGTGGTGCTTAAAATCATTGTTCTTCCTCTGTTAACCATGGTTATCTGCAAGGAAACATGTGCAGTCATCATTGCTTTGCACAAAAAGGGCTTCACAGGCAAGGATATTGCTGCTGGTCAGATTGTACCTAAATCAACCATCTATCGGATCATCAAGAACTTCAAATAGAGATGTTCAATAGTTGTAAGAAGGCTTTAGGGCGCACGAGATCGTCCAGCAACTGCCAGGACTGTATCCTAAAGTTGATTCAGCTGTGGGATCGGGGCACCACCAGTGCAGAGCTTACTCAGGAATGGCAGCAGGCAGGTGTTAGTGCATCTGCACGCACAGTGATGCAAAGACTTTTGGAGGATGGCCTGGTGTCAAGAAGGCCAGCAAAGAAGCCACCTCTCTCCAGGAAAAACATCAGGAACAGACTGATATTCTGCAAAAGGTACAGGGATTGGACTGCTGAGGACTGGGGTAAAGTAATTTTCTCTGATGAATCCCCTTTCAGATTGTTAAGGGCCTTTGGAAAAACGCTTGTCCAGAGAAGGAAAGGTGAGCACTACTGTCGTGAACATAGAGAGCTTGCAGTTATTTATAAGGGATAATTCATAACTGCAGTGTAAATAGGTGATATCAAATGAATCCATTGATAAGTAAAAGTGTAAGATTTGCAGCCAGAGAGTCTGATGTAAATGTTTTGGATGGCTTTGCACATCCCAGTGTGAAAGGATAGAAGTGTCACCTGGGGGGGCAACTTGAAAGGACTCCCGGGGTGAGATCTAGACTATTTGTGACACTTGAATAGACTTTTAGGTACCGCTCAGCATGTGGTCTGGCGCAAACAGGCCATGTGCTGACATAGGCTATATGTAATACTGTATAGACAAAAAGAATTCAGTTTTAAAATATGCCACTTAAAATCAATAAAAGTAGTGATCAACCACATATTCCTCAGTAGCATGATGAAGGGCAGCTCATATGTTAAATTAAGAATTCTGCCCCACAGAGAAATGAAGAAAAGGAGTGTAAGCTCTGCGAATGCACTGTACTTAGGCGTGTTTGATATCAAAAGATGGACAAAGTCATAGGGGATTTACTAATGATGAAATTGGATCGATGTAACGCTCTCCAGAAAAACTATATCACATAGTAGAATTGGTTAGTAAATCAGGCAACATGTAAATGTGGTTTGAAAAAGTGTCCCAGCACACAACCCCCGATTAGCATTAAACGCTGCCCCTGTGAAGACCGTCCCATTTCATGTTGCTTAAAAGCCTGTGTTCTGAAAGAACAAACTGTCAGCTTCTTGGGGATCAATCTAATCGAAGGACTGTCCATCTTTCCTGCCTGCCCCCAGGCATACAGATTATTATATGTAAGTTATGCTCTGTACTTTCATCCCATTTGTTTTTATAACTGTTTGCAATTTTTTATTTGTATGTCAAACTCTTTATCTAATTGTTTTATTATCTGTAAGCATTGTACTTTTTGTATATTAAATCTAAAATTTAATAATTCTGTCCTTATTGCGCTAAACGAATCCATTGCCTGTTTAGAAGAGACAGATTGCTTGGCTGGATTAATTCTTTAGATACCAGAGTGAGAAGAGTTAACTATTTATCTACCAGAGCACAGAGTGTGCGCAATTGGGTGATTAAGTCATAGGTTTGCTAAGGGCCTTATTCGTAGCTGGTGGCAGTTGCTGAGAGGTGTGAAGCCTGCGTTTGTGTTGGGACGGGATCAGCAAAATCTGTAGCCTTAGAGAAAGAGGTGAGTGTGAGATTTGGGTCTGGAATCCTGTGTTCCCTTACAGTAAGCTTCCAAGTCACAAGTGCGTAGAGTGCGGTTTGTGACTGATAAAGGGGTTCAGGAGCAGTTTCCTGACAGAATAGAGGTGATATGTTGTATGACTGTTAGAATATAAGATAAGATATCTAATCAGGGAGTAGCTAGAGGGGTTTATCCCTGACAACTACCATCAGTCCTGTGACATGCCAACAGTAAAGCATCCTGAGATCATTCATGTGTGGGGTTGCTTCTCAGCCAAAGGAGTGAGCTCACTCACAATTTTGCCTAAGAACACAGCCATGAATAAAGAATGGCACCAAAACATCCTCTAAGAGCAACTTCTCCCAACCATCCAAGAACAGTTTGGTGATGAACAATGCCTTTTCCAGCATGATGGAGCACCTTGCCATAAGACAAAAGTAATAACTAAGTGGCTCGGGGATCGAAACATCAAAATTTTGGGTCCATGGCCAGGAAACTCCCCAGACCTTAATCCCATTGAGAACTTGTGGTCAATCCTCAAACGACGGATGGACAAACAAAAACCCACAAATTCTGACAAACTCCAAGCATTGATTAGGTAAGAATGGGCGGCCATCAGTCAGTATGTGACCCAGAAGGTGATTGACAGCATGCCAGGGCGAATTGCAGAGGTCTTCAAAAAGAAGGGTCAACACTGCAAATATTGACTCTTTTCATAAACTTAATGTAATTGTCAATAAAAGCCTTTGACACTTATGAAATGCTTGTAATTTTACTTCAGTATAACATAGCAACATCTGACAAAAAGGTCTAAAAACACTGAAGCAGCAAACTTTGTGAAAACCAATACTTGTGTCACTTTCAAAACTATTAGCCATGACTGTACACTGACCTATATATTTTAAACACAATAAAAATGCAATTAAAATCAGATGCACTCACCTCCCAGGTATAGGGGCTTACATCTCGTAAGGGCTGGCTTGTAAGACACACTCAAATGAGTCTAAAAATAAATATTTCACTTGCTGTGAAATAAAAGGATTTAAGAAATTTGCCCTCGATCTGACCTACATCTGTGGCTTCAATGATTTTATATGGTCGCTGAACTATTCTTTATGGTATAAATAAGTCACAATCCCATTTAGTAAATTATACCTGCATACAGACAATAGGTTAAATTTAAACTAAGGAGCTTAAACAAAGTGGAAATATTTGTGATACTTTTATTATCTTGGTGAACTGAAAACAAATTCAATCTCTTAAGATTCTTAAAAGATCATAACAAAGGCATACAGTATAAAGAACAATGTTAACAAAAATAATATAGCAAACTTTAGTTGTCGTGGCAATGAGCTGACATGGGGGTTGGTTTAAATATGCAACAAAATGCAATTGTTAAAATAGAATATTTGACAAATCAAAAAATGAGATGCATATATTCTACAAAGCGGAATTACAATGGATTCTTTTAAAGCAACATGAAACTTAATCAGAAAACAAGTTATGAGCAGTATTTTGCACATAACATTTTCATCTAATTAGTGGTAATTAAACAGCACTTGCATAATGAGGTGAAATAACCGGCTTTAAATGAAAAGCAATAGGAGATTATGTCAGCTAACGACATTCACTTTTTTATGCTTTAACAGTTAGGTTTGTTCTAAGAATATTATAACGGCACAGCCTAGATTGTCGCTTCCCTGCACTACAGATCTGTAGAACATTATCACAGTTCACGACTTTATTTCATACACGTACAACATTTTACATTTATTTAGATCGTTCAGTGCAGCATTTTAGACATGATCATCCTTTCAAAATGTTTCATATAATCAATCGCTTTATAGCTCAAACACATCATTGCAATTAATAACTGCCAGTTCTGATATTCATAGTCTATCCTGCGCAATTTTTTTTTATTTTATTTCCACACTGGTAAGGTTTTGTTTTGCTAGTATATAAATGTGTCCTTTCCACAGGGTCTGATCAAGTTTATTGTCACTCACCGGACCGTGAGTGCCTCTTCTCGGACATTTAGGAACCGTGGCCGTCCACCATCCTGAGGGTCTGCGCATGCGCAGCCCTTTTCTATACTTCAGTGTATACCCCTTTAACTTAATTGGCAGATCAGGCAACCTCCCTATATTAAGCACCTGTGGTCATCACCACATTGCCTGATCTTGGAGTCTCATTCCTCATGAGTCTCTGAAGGTGTTCCTGTATTACTTGTGTATTCAGTGCTGCTGATTCCTGTGGTTTCCAAACCACTTCTACTACTGTGGTTCCATACCACTTCTACCATCAACTTTATCATCATGACTGTTTGCTGATTCCTATCCGCTGCCTCCGTGCACTACAGTCTTCTACACCACTTCAACGTTATTTTATATCAATGTGACTGTTTGCTCATTGCTATCCGCTGCCTCCGTGCACTCCAGCTTTTACCTCACTCACCTGCTTCTCATCAAGTCTGTTTGCTGATTTCTATCCGCTGCCTCTGTGCACTACAGTCTCCTGCTTGCAACTCGCCTGTGTTCAACATCGTGACTGCCAGCTGACTACTATCCGCTGCCTCTGTGCACTACAGTCTCCTGCTTGCAACTCGCCTGTGTTTAACATCGTGACTGCCAGCTGACTACTATCCGCTGCCTCTGTGCACTACAGTCTCCTGCTTGCAACTCGCCTGTGTTCAACATCGTGACTGCCAGCTGATTACTATCCGCTGCCTCCGTGCACTACACTCTCATCTCATCTTTGCTGTGACTTCCTCGAGACTGCCGCTTTTCATTACCATCTGCTACACTTCGTGATCTACAGCTCCGGCCCTGCGCTGCACTCCTGTTTCCCATCGCTGTTGGTTCCTGTGGTTGCTACTGGTTACCTCCGTGTGCCGCTGAGTCCTGCCGCTGTGGTCAGCGCTATCGTCCATCTCCTGCTGATCCACTCTCCACGCCTTCACGTGTTCCACTGGCCTCTACCCTCCTGTCAGCATTGGATTTGTATCTCTTCTACTACCCTCTGCTGGATCATCTCCATTCTCCTGGGTTTCCTATGAGTCCAGTTCCACGTGTTGCTGACTCCTGTGGATTCGTGTCCCTGTCGGTCTACTCACCTGTGCGCTGCACCTGCT
This sequence comes from Mixophyes fleayi, assembly GCF_038048845.1. Taxonomy (NCBI): domain Eukaryota; kingdom Metazoa; phylum Chordata; class Amphibia; order Anura; family Limnodynastidae; genus Mixophyes; species Mixophyes fleayi. The sequence goes on from NC_134406.1 coordinate 270,593,085, forward strand.
AGACCGCTGCTTCTCCTATCCAGGGACTTCCTATCCAGTCGGCCTCCAGCCGCTCAGGTACCGCTGCAATCCCATCTGACTGCTACTGCTGAACCACGGTATGCATACTTCTCATTGACTGTGCTGTGTATTGCATATCTTGCTGGACTGTGTTTGGTTCTCTCTGGAGTCTGCTATCCGCTGAGTCTATTGCCATCATTGACTGTGTTATCATTGTGCTGGACTACTTCAAGAGACTTTCTAGATTGCAGACCTGATCAGTCATTTACATATATATATACCTATATTGTGCATATTACTGTGGATCGTGTATAAGGTGCCTGTGTATATCCTGTGTTGCAGTCTTCCCCCGTGCACCTCCTCACATATATATGCAGTGGTACAACTTGCTGATGTCAGACCACTGATCCCTGTTTCCGGTATCACCTGTTCCATTATCCTCTCACAGAGCAGTGGTACAACTTGCTACCCGCAGACCGCTGACTCTCATCACCTCCTTGTTTCTGTTGGACATTCCACCTCACTATAGCAGTGGTACAACTTGCTATCGCAGACCACTGACTACCTTCACGTGTCCTTGTCCTACAGTTCCTCGTGTACTATTACCTCCATATTACCAGTGCTGCTAGTCATAGACTTTCCTGAGCATCTCATCATCTGCTGTTTCCTGTTCCGTGATCACCCAGCTACCAGAGTACCCTATTACCATCTACATTGCTCTGGTAAGCCTACCACCTGGTGATCCCTGGGTAAAGACTCCTAGTGCCCATGACAGTAAGATCAGGCCATGACAGACCCAGATGTGGAACCAACAGCTATAGAGATGCTGCGGTATCTGGTTACCCGTATGGAACAACAAGATGTTCGTCAACAACAGTTGCTGCAATGTTATCAGACTTTAGTCGCCCAAGTAACTTCTGTGCCAAAGGTAGCAGCCACTGTTGATCCTTCTGTGTCGTCATCTTCTTCCCCTGTGCCATCCCAGGTGTCTACTGCTTCCACGCTACACCTGCCTACTCCGTCAAAATATGATGGAGACCCCAAAACCTGTAGGGGTTTTCTTACTCAATGCTCAGTTCATTTTGAGCTCCAACCTCAAAATTTTTCTACCCATCGTTCCAGAGTGGCCTATCTTATTTCATTGTTTTCTGGACAAGCTCTCGCATGGGCTTCCCCTCTGTGGGAAAGAAACGATCCATTGTTACAGGATAGTGCCGAGTTTATTTCCACGTTCCGAAGTGTATTCGATGAACCAGGTCGTGTCATTTCCGCTGCATCCAGCATTCTCCGTCTTCGCCAAGGATCTCGCACTGTGGCTCAGTACGTCATTCGATTTAGGATCTTAGCCTCTGAACTTCAGTGGAACACTGAAGCACTAGTTGCCGCCTTCTGGCAGGGGCTTTCCGATAAAATTAAAAACGCACTGACTTCACAAGAACTACCCTCCTCTTTAGAAGATTTGATCTCTCTTTGCCATCGGGTAGACCTGAGGTTTCGTGAAAGAGAACCTGAGAAAACAACTTCGGTTAAAACACCTCCTCTCTCAAATCCTCAATTTCACCCAGCTTCATCTCCGGTGATACCCATGGAGATAGGTCGCTCCAAATTAACTTTAGAGGAGAGGGACCGAAGAATAAAGAATAGACTTTGTATCTATTGTGCCGATTCTACGCATATGCTCAATTCTTGTCCCAGGAGATGCCGGGCTCTAACCAATACTGGGGAGATAAGGTTAGGGTTCCTGCAGTCCTCTCCATCGTCTATGAAATCTAAAGTCTGCGCTTTTGATGTGACTATTTCCTTTGCTACCAAAACCTTTGAGTCACAGGCATTGATTGATTCCGGAGCAGCAGGAAATTTTATTTCCAAATCATTAGTAAATCAATGGTCTCTACCAGTGATTACCTTAAAAACACCCATTACTGTGACGGCTATAGATGGATCACGTCTCACCAACGGTCTCATCACCCAGAGTACGTCTCCAGTAACCCTTCAGATTGGTGCCCTGCATCATGAAGAAATATCGTTTTTGATCCTTCCTGTTACGACAAGTCCGATTGTCTTAGGCCTTCCATGGCTTCAGTGTCACTCTCCCCAGATTGACTGGCGCACTCTTCGAGTTACATCTTGGGGAACTGAATGTCATCATCGTTGTCTCTCCCAAGTGGTTTCATTCAAAAGACAGCATTCGTCTATTCCACCAGGTCCTCCTCCACAAGATCCTTCATCTACGGATCTGTGTGATAAAGTTCAGTCTGAACGCCTTCCTCCTCATCGGGCGTTCATGACGTCATCGGACGTTGAAGATGGATCTCAGGAGTCATCTTCAAAAAGTCAAGTGCTGGTGGTTCACGGTCACCATCCGTCTTTTCCGGAATTTCCTGCCCTCCCGCCCACCCAAGTTCCTGCGGTGGAAACTGTTTGTCAGACCTTTAAAAATATCTGGTCTCAGGTTAGAACCTGTTTAAAGAAGACATCTGTCAAATATAAATCTTTCGCTGATAAGAAGAGGCGGGCTATTCCACCACTAAAAATTTGGAGATCGTGTCTGGTTTTCCACAAAAAATATTCGTTTGAAGGTTCCATCCATGAAATTCGCCCCTCGTTTTATTGGTCCATATAGGATCATTCAAGTTATCAATCCAGTATGTGTGAAACTCCTTCTTCCTAAGAGTCTTCGGATTTCTAATGCCTTCCATGTATCTTTGCTCAAACCTCTTATTATCAACCGTTTTTCAAGTCCTCCCTCAGCTCCGCAGCCAGTTCAAGTCCATCAGGAGGAGGATTTTGAGATTACCGAGGTACTAGATGCAAAAATTTCGCGAGGAGTCCTCCACTTCCTCGTTCATTGGAAGGGCTTTGGTCCTGAGGAGCGCTCTTGGATCAAAGCTAAAGATCTTAATGCTCCTGCCCTTTTGAAGAAGTTTTACTCCAAAAATCCGGACAAGCCTGGTTCCAGGCGTTCTGTGCCCACCTTTAAAAGGGGGGGTACTGTCACTCACCAGACCGTGAGTGCCTCTTCTCGGACATTTAGGAACCGTGGCCGTCCACCATCCTGAGGGTCTGCGCATGCGCAGCCCTTTTCTATACTTCAGTGTATACCCCTTTAACTTAATTGGCAGATCAGGCAACCTCCCTATATTAAGCACCTGTGGTCATCACCACATTGCCTGATCTTGGAGTCTCATTCCTCATGAGTCTCTGAAGGTGTTCCTGTATTACTTGTGTATTCAGTGCTGCTGATTCCTGTGGTTTCCAAACCACTTCTACTACTGTGGTTCCATACCACTTCTACCATCAACTTTATCATCATGACTGTTTGCTGATTCCTATCCGCTGCCTCCGTGCACTACAGTCTTCTACACCACTTCAACGTTATTTTATATCAATGTGACTGTTTGCTCATTGCTATCCGCTGCCTCCGTGCACTCCAGCTTTTACCTCACTCACCTGCTTCTCATCAAGTCTGTTTGCTGATTTCTATCCGCTGCCTCTGTGCACTACAGTCTCCTGCTTGCAACTCGCCTGTGTTCAACATCGTGACTGCCAGCTGACTACTATCCGCTGCCTCTGTGCACTACAGTCTCCTGCTTGCAACTCGCCTGTGTTTAACATCGTGACTGCCAGCTGACTACTATCCGCTGCCTCTGTGCACTACAGTCTCCTGCTTGCAACTCGCCTGTGTTCAACATCGTGACTGCCAGCTGATTACTATCCGCTGCCTCCGTGCACTACACTCTCATCTCATCTTTGCTGTGACTTCCTCGAGACTGCCGCTTTTCATTACCATCTGCTACACTTCGTGATCTACAGCTCCGGCCCTGCGCTGCACTCCTGTTTCCCATCGCTGTTGGTTCCTGTGGTTGCTACTGGTTACCTCCGTGTGCCGCTGAGTCCTGCCGCTGTGGTCAGCGCTATCGTCCATCTCCTGCTGATCCACTCTCCACGCCTTCACGTGTTCCACTGGCCTCTACCCTCCTGTCAGCATTGGATTTGTATCTCTTCTACTACCCTCTGCTGGATCATCTCCATTCTCCTGGGTTTCCTATGAGTCCAGTTCCACGTGTTGCTGACTCCTGTGGATTCGTGTCCCTGTCGGTCTACTCACCTGTGCGCTGCACCTGCTAGACCGCTGCTTCTCCTATCCAGGGACTTCCTATCCAGTCGGCCTCCAGCCGCTCAGGTACCGCTGCAATCCCATCTGACTGCTACTGCTGAACCACGGTATGCATACTTCTCATTGACTGTGCTGTGTATTGCATATCTTGCTGGACTGTGTTTGGTTCTCTCTGGAGTCTGCTATCCGCTGAGTCTATTGCCATCATTGACTGTGTTATCATTGTGCTGGACTACTTCAAGAGACTTTCTAGATTGCAGACCTGATCAGTCATTTACATATATATATATACCTATATTGTGCATATTACTGTGGATCGTGTATAAGGTGCCTGTGTATATCCTGTGTTGCAGTCTTCCCCCGTGCACCTCCTCACATATATATGCAGTGGTACAACTTGCTGATGTCAGACCACTGATCCCTGTTTCCGGTATCACCTGTTCCATTATCCTCTCACAGAGCAGTGGTACAACTTGCTACCGCAGACCACTGACTACCTGGATACCTCCACTTGGATTCCATTCCTTCACTCAGACAGCGGTACAACTTGCTACCCGCAGACCGCTGACTCTCATCACCTCCTTGTTTCTGTTGGACATTCCACCTCACTATAGCAGTGGTACAACTTGCTATCGCAGACCACTGACTACCTTCACGTGTCCTTGTCCTACAGTTCCTCGTGTACTATTACCTCCATATTACCAGTGCTGCTAGTCATAGACTTTCCTGAGCATCTCATCATCTGCTGTTTCCTGTTCCGTGATCACCCAGCTACCAGAGTACCCTATTACCATCTACATTGCTCTGGTAAGCCTACCACCTGGTGATCCCTGGGTAAAGACTCCTAGTGCCCATGACATTTATTTTATGTTTAATGTGTACTAACGCTGTGTTCAAGCTGCGGAACTTTGTAGCGCCATACTAACAAACATTAACAATAATAATAAAAATAGTGTGGTCTATGGATGACGAATACCTCTCTCTATATTCAGCACGGATTATTCTTGCACTCTGTAAACACGAGCACAAAGTCATTTCAGGACAAACAATTAAAAACGTAATTTCTGTAAAGCAGAAGTCTATATAGCTGCATATTCATAATTTCCGAAAATTAAAATAAAAACCTCCTTCAATTGATCTCCGTGTCAGGATTTCATAACCGACTTCATAAAAAGAAGCCAATGTGGAAAGCCTAATCTCCACACTTTGGAAGGAGAATCCACATTCATCACGGTCCAGAGGGATCTAGTTAATGGATATTTACTATAAATGAGTAAACAAGCGTTTGGCCTCCGGATACAGGAGGGAATTTGAGCCGTACGGGTTATAACTAACACAGTAACCCAAGACTCTATTGGGGAACTGACTGAGCAGGTCAGGCTGTAATTTGTTAATCTGCTCAGCAGTCTGTCAACTTCCATTTCATTTTAACATCAGTAATCTAATTGCACATATGATATAATTTTAAGCAACTTCAACATGCTGCTTTCTGCTGTGCGGTGAGAGGAATAATATCCACAAAGATGTTCCATAAAACACAATAAAGGGAGGAGAGACGATTTATACAAAAACAAGCTCAAAATGACTTTGAGGTAACCTCCCAAAAGAGTCTCATTACTTGGAAATGATAAATAATCTTTCAGAAACTGAAGCAGGGGCCATACCAGTTTTTGGATGATATTCTTAGTGCGCAGCCACTACACTGAAAGCGACCTCAAAAATATTTCATGAAATCATAGCTAAAGGTAAACTGTTATGAAACATTTAGGGCCTGATTCATTTTCGGACACAAAGTTCACGCAACATTTATTTAAAAAAAACGAGCACGGAACTTGAGAGTTGTCGAATCCAAGCGGATATCAAGATACGTTTCCATTTGAATCTGGGTATAAGTACACTCTGGCTGTACGTTACTGGCCGTATGTAGACAGAACACAGCGCAGGATACGCGCATGGATATGTGCAATATAAAGTACCATCGGAACACATGACAACATGACCATGAATCCCAAGCTCGCTGCCTAGGTGTGATCCTTGAGTTGCAACTTTCTTTTGATCCCCACATCGACTCTATATTTACATCCTGTTACATACATCTCCAAAACATTTCCAGAATACGTACATATCTCACACAAGACACTGCAAAAACCTTTCATTCACTCATCATCTCCCGCATCGACTATAGTAATTCCCTCCTTACCGGTCTGCCCAAAATCAGACTCAAGCCCCTACAATCTATTTTGCACGCAGCGGCTAGATTGATTTTCCTTGCAAATCGTTTTACATCTGCTGAGCCACTCTGTCAGTCTCTACATTGGTTGCCTGTCTTTCAATGAATCCACTATATAATTCTTCTACTAATATACAAGGCCATCAACAAAATTGCACCGACATAAATCTCCTCACTTGTCTCAAAATATCTCCTAACTCGACACCTCCGTTCTGCACAAGATCTGCGTCTCTCTTCCACTCACATCCTCCCACTCCCGTTTACAGGACTATTTTTGGGCTGCACCCACTTTGTGGAATACCCTCACTCACAGTAAAACTTTCCTCTAGTCTCCAAACCTTCAAGCGTTCTCTGAAAACCCACCTCTTCAGACAAGCTTATAATATTCCTCAACCACCCTCTTAATCTCCCTAGGCTACCCTATTACCACCCTCTACACAGCTAACACAAGACAACAACCCTCTGACCAACACAGTTGTGTGACTTATCATACAGCCCACTAAATACTTTGTAACCTTTGCATTCAAGCTGGACAAATATTCAATATGATGTAGCACTTACCCTTGTGTATCAAACTATTGTCCCATAGATTGTAAGCTTGTGAGCAGGGCCCTCTTACCTCTACGTCTGTATGTATTACCCAGTATTGTTTTATTACTGTTTGTTCCCAATTGTAAAGCGCTACAGAATCTGCTGGCGCTATATAAATAAATGTTGATGATGATGATGAATGCATGCAAAAAAAAAATTATATAAAGAAATTAACAATTCATAATGCTATAATTATTAATAATAATGTATTTTAAAAGCATATTAATTTTCCCTTTTTTTACATTAAATACGTAAATCAGGATGTCCTTAATGCATGCTGTACATACAATGCTTTTTTATATTTTTTCCTACTTGCAAAGATATGCTCTTTGCTATCTAGTGGCATGTATATGTGTAGTCACAACTATCAGTCGGCACTTGCACGTGACCTGTAGCTGGTGCAAATAATATGGCTAAAAAACATGTACCTTAGAGAGAACCTGGACTTGAATCTGCGCATCTGCGTTGCCGTGTCCTTACTGTTCATTGCCTACACCCATCTTCCCTTTCCCATCCCCGTTTCGCCCCTAAAGTCGTAGTCATAAGTGTTATTTGCATCCGGACATGAATTGCAGTGTTCATTGGCGTAAGCTCAGTTATTTCACGGAACATATGCAAAGGGACGTACGTCCAAATGCAAATTAGTCCCTAAACGAAAGGACAGCTAACTTTTTTTGGTTTCCGAATCCTGGGAAAAAATAATCATTTTCTAATTGTGATGTCTTTTTCTTTTTTAAATACCTAATACAATTTAACTTATTCCTTTGTTTCAGCTCACTGTAGACGGTTGATTTCCTGACTTGCTGTCTGTCGCACTTTATTATTTCCCATTCTCTTTGTTTCCTTTCCATCTTCTTCCAGAGCCAGGATTATATTATCAGTTGCTAAACCTCACGTCAAGATAAACGCTCACCTGCCGGGAGTGGGTACATACTACAGGTGTTTCACCCGATTATCAGGTCAATCACATGATAAACAACCGTTAGGTCCAATATTGCTTTAGTGTGTACGGTCCATTTATCATGTTTTATCGTTTCAAAGCACATCATATAATTTGATTTGATTTTATAACCAGGCTAAAAATCTCTATAAACGATGGAACGATGTCAGGAAAATTCTGAGGTGTGTATGCACTCACGACCAGCAGTGTAGGCAGATCTTCTTAGAGTTTACAGAGTCATGATCTGTTCAGCCGATAGTTATAACAGATGAAGAACACATGTAACAGGGCAGATGATTACACCCCAGAAGTAGTGTATGAAAGGATTCTACAGGCCTGATGGTAGAGAGGTGAAGGTCCCCCCAGTAGTGTTGGAATAAAAAAAGGAACACAGGGTTAAAATTGCATAAACTCGTGGATTTATTCTCTTTGCTTGTGGCATAAGGTTTTACCACAGCAGCAAAAAAATAGCTGTAGTGTAGAGAAGTAATACCACAATACCAACAACTTTCAATGTTATTCAACATGTCACAAAATAAATAACCTTTTAGGAATGTTGGATCACTAATGTGCAAACAAAACTCAACACCACACATAGGTCACTGAATAAATATATCCCACTTTCAAATTAGGCACTGTGCTTCAGTGAAATGGATTTCAATGAATAAATACTTTAGGAGACAACCGGTTGCTATGAGTTAATTAGACCATCACAATAAATGCTGCGGCAGAAGATAATATATTCCAATTAATCACAATCTTTTAGTGCAATTATACAGATTATACTTATCACACAAAAAATCAGTAGAGATGCAACAAGGATTAGTCCAGTTGGTTCAGGTTAGATGCTTTAGAAGACATGACTGTATACTAGGGTCACTTTACCATAGACAAAACCCAAGGGGGTACATTGTAATCTACAGGTTTAAGTGAAGTTTCAGTTGACACATGAAGCTTATTTACTTGTACAAGTTGAAATCAGAAGTAAGCTGGATGCATTCGGGACTCCTGAGCGCCGTAAACCATGGTAATAAATGATTTCCAGTATAAAGGACTCAGTGTCGACTTAGCAATCTGTCTAATGGAATAAACAGCTCTCTCCAAGCAACTGTAGGGATAAACAACTTGCAATTCTCTCATCGGCAACCATTTAAGGCAGTTTAACAACACAATCAAACGTCTGATGTAATATTGACAATTTATTGTGGTAAATTATTTCTCTCTATGTCCCAGTCAGTTTGCAGATTTGGCTGGAACAAACTCTTCCTTTAGCCAGTGCTGTTTCACCTCTCAATAGTAATATTACAGTCCCGGTCAGAGGTTTTAATAACACAGTTTGATGTCTCACTTAAATAACTTGAACATAGCAAAGCAAAAGAAACTTATCTGTCTTCATATGAGTCCTGCTGACATCTCATGGGCAGTAGAAAGTTAGGTATTTTCTTGTACTGCAAAGGTGCTTCTTTTTGGGCTGGCTGCAAACTTCTTTCAGAACAACAATTCAGCCATAGCATTCAGTGGCTCTTTGTGTGAAGATCCCTCATTAGCTCAGCAAGCAGTCACACACATCACTTCTCTTACTAGCCAGTCTGTTTTTTGGCTCCTCCCCTTTCCCCCAAGAATCTCCTGGAACCTTCTAGTTCAATCATTGCGGTTTGCCCATCCCAAACTAGCAGATGCAATTTGCATTTTACTTCCCAGAGACACTCTAGGGGAACTGTAGTTTTATGAATGAGTGCATACAGTAATATGCCTGTGATTTGCAGGGCTTTACACACAGATCTGGAATCGTCATTAAAAGTGTATAGTGTGTACACATGAATCGGCATGCTCATTGGGATATCCAGTCATTGGTAAAATCATTAACGATAATTGGGAGAAATTTTCTGTAGTGTGTACCCAGCCTAAGAGACAGATCTATACAGAGTTATAGACATACAGTATATATAAAAATGTCCATTAGATGCAGATATTGTTATTATGTTATCAATATTTGAGCAGTTACCAAAAAAAAAAATCTTCGAAATTTGCAGCAAGATGTAAAAAAGTTTATTTAATAGATGTCTAATGAAATACGTAGAGAATAATGCTGGAGAAAATCTTGAATATTTTGACAATGTAAAGGCATTTTTGATAAAATCTCACAGGATATACATTCTGTGTTTAGTTGTTCTGGGTTTGACTTTGCCGGGCAATGCAACAGTTTTCCTGTATCTTATGGACATTGTTAAATGGTTATTTTTTTTTTAACTAGTCTTTATAAAAGTAAAAATGAAATACCCACATTTCCACATGCTTTATGTATTGTCAGGTTTACTTCAGGTCTAGACATCAAGCAGAGGAACGACTTGACCGGTTACGTTGCTCAGTAAAAATGTAATTAGTTACAATGTATTTATAGAGATCTTTAGAAGTTCCGCAATCTGCACTTTCGTTGCAATTTCTGATTTCCTCTTTTTTTCTGTGTTTGTATAACAAGGAAAATAGATCTGTATATATTTTTCTTCTTTTGCACTTTATAATCTTTTGTTGTGATGTAAAACCCATGTTTATGGGCCATCATTTTGTAACTTGATATATATGTGAATTGAATTTGAGAAGTTTGCAAAAACAAAACGTCTGTAATCTCAGGGTGTGGGGTGGAGGAAAGTATTTAATCACTTGACTTTTACAAATAAAGATCAGTTAGAAAAAACGACACAAATGGCCATAAAATATTTATTGTGATGCGTCATTAGAGTTCCATTTAGAAGATGAGGATAATAAATATATTTCTCAGTAAAGGATTCATTCCAGCTCTCGTGGTCCAATCAGTCCTTCCTCTGCATCCAATATGATTTTAATACCTAGATTTAGAATTAACTGGAAGTTGCTTTTTTCAGAGAGCGGAGGGTTATTCCCTTTAGAAAATCAGCTTTAATAGCACATATTTCAAGCCATATGCTTACAATTAGGATAACGAGAAACATATGTCTGTTTTCACTGGTCCTTTCAGGACATCTGTCATTGCAACACAAATTAGTAATACACAAATCACAAAGTTTATTTCTCCACTAATCCATCCTTGAGATGAATAATAGTTTTATTATGCTTTTGTTGAAGATTTTAAGTTCTTTCTGATGTGTTTGAGCTGCTATGTTAATACGATGTGTCCTGTTAGGGTCATCTAGATGGGCAGCACGGGGGCACAGTGGTTAGCATTGCTGCTTCACAGCGCTGTGGTCACGTGTTCGACCTATATCTGTGTGGAGCTTGTATGTTCTCGCCGTGTTTGCATGTGGTTTCTTCCCACAGTCCAAAAAATGTACTGCTGACAAAACGGACCCTAGTGTGTGTTGTAGAGAATTTAGATTGGAAGCTCCAATGGGGTAGGGACTGTGGTGAATGGTTACATATTCTCTATACACATCTTTTATGCTATTACTTTATTGCTTTAAGTACGTACAGGATCTTTATGAGTTTGATGGATGCGATTGGGTGTCATTAAAGCACAAGTTTAGTCAACCTCAGGATTAGTCATGTTCCCTCTGTTCTATATATGGTGTTTGGGAAGGGATCAATTGTACATAGCCCTGTTTTCTTTTGTTTCCGAGCATTAGCCTTTCTGTTTAACATCCGAGCACCTAAACACTGCCTGGCACATTCAACTTGGATGGAAGAGCATGGTATGACCCAATCACATCTCCAATCGCATTGTCATTCCTTTGGTGAATCTCTCAATACTGTAACGTTTGCATTCATTCATGTTCTTAGCTCCCTCTGGTGGCCATCCTTTGTATACCACCATCGTAAACCAGCATTAAATGATACATTTAAACATGTGACACAATCAGAAAGTTACTCAGTGCTGGTTACCATATGATTTGTCTCCTGAGCAAGCCCTATCTGTAAAGTCCTCCATATATTTGCCCTACATTTAGTTTAGAGTTCATTTGCTATTTTTATGTTGTAATGTGGCGGATGTTTGTGTAGTTTATTCATAGCCCATGAGAGGTCTATATGCGAGTAGCCAAATAGCTCGGTTTTCTCACGCTTCAACCATAGAAACATAGAATGTGATTGGAGATAAGAACCGCTTGGTCCATCTATTCTGCCCATTGTGTAACCTATGGTAACCTCAAACCTTATTTGATCCTTTATTCTTTGTAAGGATATCCTTATGTCTATCCCAAGCATGTTTAAATTAATCTACTGTATTATCCTCTACCACCTCTGATGGGAGACTATTCCATTTATCCACTATCCTTTCTGTGAAGTCATTTTCCTTACATTCCCTCTGAACCTCCTTCCCCCCAGTGTCAGTACATGTCCTCGTGTTCTAATACTTCTCTTCCCCCCCCAGTGTCAGTACATGTCCTCGTGTTCTAATACTTCTCTTCCCCCCAGTGTCAGTGCATGTCCTCGTGTTCTAATACTTCTCTTCCCCCCAGTGTCAGTACATGTCCTCGTGTTCTAATACTTCTCTTCCCCCCCAGTGTCAGTGCATGTCCTCGTGTTCTAATACTTCTCTTCCCCCCAGTGTCAGTACATGTCCTCGTGTTCTAATACTTCTCTTCCCCCCAGTGTCAGTACATGTCCTCGTGTTCTAATACTTCTCTTCCCCCCAGTGTCAGTGCATGTCCTCGTGTTCTAATACTTCTCTTCCCCCCAGTGTCAGTACATGTCCTCGTGTTCTAATACTTCTCTTCCCCCCCCAGTGTCAGTACATGTCCTCGTGTTCTAATACTTCTCTTCCCCCCAGTGTCAGTACATGTCCTCGTGTTCTAATACTTCTCTTCCCCCCAGTGTCAGTACATGTCCTCGTGTTCTAATACTTCTCTTCCCCCCAGTGTCAGCACATGTCCTCGTGTTCTAATACTTCTCTTCCTTTGTAGAATGTTTCCCTCCTGCACCTTGTTATAACCCTGGATATATTTGAAAGTTTCTATCATGTTCCCCCTTTCCCTTCTCTGCCCCAAACTATACATAGTAAGATATTTTATTCTTTCCAAGTAAGTTTTGTGCTGTAGTCCATGCACCATTTTAGTTGCCCTTCTTTGTACAGTCTGTAATGTATTTACATCCTTCTTAAGATATGGCCTCCAGAACTGAACACAGTATCTAGATGAGGCCGTACCAATGACCTATACAGTGGTATTATTACTTCTTTCTTTCTGCTACTGATTCCTCCCCCAATACAACCAGGCATCTGACTTGTCTTCCTCATTGCTTTGTTACATTACTTACCTGCCTTTACATCACCTGAAATAGTGACTCCTAGATCCCTTTCCTCCTCAGTAGTTTCCATTATAGTGCCATTAATAATTTATTTAGCCTTTGGGTTTTTGAGACCCAAGTGCATGATTTTGTATTTTTTGGCATTAAACTGTAGTTGCCGCTCTCCTGACCATTCCTCTAGTCTACTGAGATCATCAGTCATTTGTTTTACCCCACCTCGTGTGTCTACCCTGTTGCATATCTTTGTACCATCTGCAAAAAGGCATACTTACCCTTCAATACCATTTGCAATGTCACCAATACAGATATTACAAAGCATTAAGTACAGATCCAATCAGAGACATACATTTCTTTTACTGCAGCTCCTTTATAGAACAAGCACTGCTACTACCACTAGTTCTACATGTTTTTTGGTTTTATTTTGCCTTGTATTACTTGACGAAAGAAGAATACAGCCATCAGCAGGAATGGCTTTCAGGGCTTGCTGGCACTTATAGTTCCAAATATACAACTAATGGTTTTCTACGTTAAATTTATTACTCCAACCACCATCAGCCAGGGTACCCCCACCCCCCCAACCTTATCTCATTTATAAGATGTATCATTTCTTAGTCTTATATTCATATAATAAACTCCAAAGAAATATCTTGTAGCAGCAGGCGGAAACATATCTTTTAGAATTTGTGTTTCAGACGTAATTTCATCCAATCCCACTAAGCAAAAACAAAAAATAAACTTCAAATGAACTTAAAAGCATAAATAAAAAGTGTTTTTAATTATTTACACTTCTTTAATTATCATCATTTGTTCATAAAATATTTCATATACATGTGTGCAGATGTGCTGTCCATAGAAGACTTGTGGTGGAATTTTATGAACATAAGACAGAAATGACGGCAGCTGAGAGCCCAGAATCAATTTTACAGCAAACTTTAGCCCCGTCCTCTCCAGAGAATTTTCCCTAAAATATTCTTAGTGATAGTTATTGGTTGCCGAGGTATAAATGTTTGATGTGACCTCTCTAAGTTAATGACACAAAAAAGTTTGAAGTCGTGTAGTATCCCCCAGCTCCACACTCTTGTACAGACTGTGACTTGACGTGCGGAAAGTGGTTTACAGTTATTCAAGAAGGACGTTTTAATATGGAAACAAACATCACTGTTACTAGTTTTTAACATACTGTGTAAAATTATGTTAAATTCATTTCACTGGACAAAAACAAGTTAAGGGTTGTTTAAAAGTGGCAAAACTTGTTGACAGGCGATGCTTCCTGTTAGTCGCAAGCAGGGCCACCAAGAGGAAATTGGGGCCCAGGTAGAGGAACTTTCTGAGCCCGCTCCACATATAGGAGAAGGGATGTGCATGGCCACATAGTGATGGGGCGTGGCCACATAGTGATAGGGGCGTGGTCACATAGTGATGGGGCGTGGTCACATAGTGATGGGGCGTGGCCGCATAGTGATGGGGCATGGCCAAATATTGATGGGGGCGTAGCCACATAATTATGGGGCATCGCCGCATAGTAATGGGGTGTGGCCGCATAGTGATGGGCTGTGGCTGCACCTCTATACATATGACAATATGGGGGGAATTCAATTAGCCGCAAAGTGTCTCCCGAACATTTGTGAGAAATTTCCCGGTGGAGATTTCCGACAAAGTGTGCAGCGCGATGTCCACGCACCGCATCACCGGCAATTGAATTTCCCTCATTATGCATTGTAATGGTGTTGCTCTCACCTCTCTGTTATTGCAGCTTTCACAGCCTGGTACTGGACTCTTGTCTGGATCCTGGAATGTTGGGACCTGTTTGTAAAATGTATAGATACATGAAATATGGAAATAATTAGTGAACACAACACAGATCCCGCAGAATATAATTATATAACAAGCAAAATATGTATGATATAAATAATCACAGATATGTTTGGAAATGGTCAGATAATGAAACACAATTGTAAGTGTATGAGAGAAATGGCTGCTTCTAGGGGCTCTGCAACCCCATACAAAGACAAATACACAATGAAAAATAAGAGGCGCTCAAAAACCTTTAAACATAAACTAAATAAATGATGAGAGAAAATTAGATAACTCCAAACTAACTTATTCATAAAGTAGCACTATCGGGGAGATCCAATCGCCAGCGATGTGGCATGTGTACATTGCGGGCAATCAGGCGCGGGCTGGCAGTTTTCGGCCCAGGGGGCGCACAGGCGGCCGCATCACGTGACACGCGATGCAGCCGCGTCATAATGATGGAGCCGCATCGTGTGTCATGTGATGCGGCTGCCTGTGCGCTGACGCGGCCGCCGGTGATGTTGATCATTTATTTCATCCACGGGGGGAGGAATGGGGGGAGGCGGACGGCCCCAACAGCCGTTAGACTGAGCGGCCCGGATGCCCGCTGCCCCCCTGTTCCCCGGTCCAGCCCACCTCTGCCGGCAATTACAGTAAAAACCTCCACAGCGAGTTGTCTTGTGGACGTCCCCCTATGTCTCATGATACAAAAAATTATAATATATATTTTTATATAGAAATATATATATATATATATATATATATATATATATACACAACTTAACCCGTGCATGATACTCATGCATTCTAGTCAAATCAAGCTACTTAAGGTCTTAAAAAGGTCCTTGTCATGCATTTGGGCCTAGCCCAGACCTCCTCAGGGGAAGAGTGTTACTTCCCGACGCAAGCGCCCTTTTTAATGTGTGTTCATGAGGTAAAATTACCTCACGAAAATGAGTTTGAGCCCTCAACTCGTAAATTTAGCCTTTACTACCCCTCCCATGGGGGGAAGGGGGGATGATGGAAGTTAACTGACTTCACTATTCAAATTTTTTTGTCAAATAATGTCAGTATACCAAATTTCAGGTCAATTGGATGAGCCCTTTCTGAGAAAATAGTTTTTTCCACACACACACACACTAACACACGCCGCTAGGCTTTTACTTTTATATATTAGATAATGTTAAGAATTTAGTAGGTCAGTGTATAACTCCACCCAGCAGGTGGCGCTGCAGCTTGTTTTTGTTTTTTTCACACATAGACTAACACACGCCGCTAGGCTTTTATATTATAGATAAGAGATGTGCACGCCTTCAATAATGTATATAAATTTATATACATTATATAATATATACATTAAAATAAATACAAAATATAAAATTTAACATGCCACCCCCACAGTCACATAACACCACCCCCACAGAAACATTACAACACCCCAGCCCAGCATAACCCCCACACACATATGATATGCCCCCCTTCAGACACATCATACGTCCCCCCCGTCCAACCCCTAAACACATCATAACCCCCCCACAAATGTCATAAGCCCCCTCCCCCAGCCCAGCATACTTACCTCAGCTGAGCTGGTGCAAAACTGGAGCTCCTCCTCCTTGGTCTCCAGGCTGCTGGGACAGTGTGTGATGTCACAAACTGTACAAGTCTTGGGAGCAGCAGACAGGTGTCAGCTCGCTCCCTCCCTCCCTGTTTACATCCCCCCCCCCAAAAAAAAATTTGCGGGTGCGACATAAAAGTAATCCGTGTCTAGTTTTCTTGGCGGTTGCATGCTTCGGGAAATGTGCAGGGTTGAAACAAAAAAAATGTCAAATCAAGTTCAAACTTTTTCCACTTTAGGACAAAACGCTTTAGTCAATGAAACTTTCAGTTTTTCATTTATAATACTAAAGTTTAGCCTCTATTATTGCTTAAAATAATGAGAATGGAGAGTTTTCAGGGCTGCCTTTATTAGTGTGTTTGACGTTTATTTTCACATTGGTCATAGCACGTCTAGAAATGCACTTTCTGCAACTGTGAGGTGCAAATTGTCTCCCCTTATTAGTACAGGGACAATTTAAGGCATCTGAAAAATCAGATGTGTCCAAAAATATAGGTCCTTTTGCGGAAAAGAGTGTGGACCCTCTGGCAAAGCCGAGAATGCCCCTATAATTGTGCCCACTAGATCCTCTGTCTCATATATCTAATCCCAACCAGCAAAATAAAATGTTGTTTCTGCACTTCAAAACCAAACCAGGTGTGCTCACGCACATTTAGCAGTAGACGCCCATGGTCCGCCCAAGTCATCCACCATCCAGTTCTAAATTTTGCACTGCCCATGGCCCAGAAATCCAATCTCCGTAAAACTAAGAGCTCTTGTGTGAAAGAACTAACGTGACATAGCAAAAAGAATTTGTGCTTTTTTTTTTTTCTTTTACAGTTTTAAAATGACCTTCTTGATTTCAATATTTTGTTAATGCTTCTTCTATTTAGTGATATGGTTAGTCTATTTTTATATATTATAAGTTTTTCTGCTGTCTATGAAGAGGTTTAGTAGGTGACTAAAGCTGACTACATTCCCTGCCATATCACTGGTGACATTGAGCAATTGATCTTATATGACCAAGTGGGTGGCATCAATACATAATGCTGGAAATTGTCCCTGTATACTGAAGACTCAGTCCTCTATATAGCCCAGAACTGATCTGGCTTCTTGGTCATGTGGATTTCCCATTCATGGCAAACTTGGACAAGGATCCTGTTGCAAAGCATTTGGGCTGAGTGGCAGGATTGCCCATTGTGTGATCAACTGAAGAGCTCTCCCCAATGATGAAGGATCACAAATAAATGTTAATTAAAATCACAACTAGGGGAGTTATTTACTAATATAGGTTCAAAAGTCCAAATATGTCGCAATGCATAGCAGCTAGAGACAAGGGAAATAGTTTCACAGCCAGCTAATCGGTCCCCGGAGGTTGGACTGTGAAAAGCTTCAGATCTCAGAATAAAATCGTCTTTTAAAAAGTGCAAAACAAATGCTAAATATAGATGATTATATAAGTTGTTATGAAATATAATAATCTTTATCCCTTTTGCAATATTTACCCTTTTTTTGATGAATTACTATTGACACTCTGCTGAGTAATTATTAATTAGCATGATCAGTAAATCTATGCTTTGTAAAGAGATTTTTTTTTTTATTCTATTTGATGTAGAAGTTGTCTGACTTCCCTTAATATGTAATTAAGCCTTTCTATATTATTAATTTTTGAGGTTTTAATGTAATAACATATTGTGTGCTGCTATATTAAATAAGCATTGTTATACATGCTATGAGCCTTCTGAATTCTTTAGTTTTCTGCCATATTTTTCAAAGTGTATATTAAATTTTATATATTTATCTTTTACCTATGGTACTTGGTGCTCCTGTTTGGTTTAACTGTGAGCTTGTATAATATTGAAGGGTTTGGCAAACTTATCTTTACAGGAGTAGACTTGTTACATTTAAGGATATAGTTTAATTATAAGAATTAAAAGCGCCTAGGACTATTATCTTTGTGAACATAAAAGGGCTGTCATGATATCCTTGCGGAAGATTTATACCGGCTTCCATGTTCTGTCCACACCATTTTCAGTGCTGTCTTCTTAAGCTCAGGTTCTCCGGTAATCGCAAATTGTTCCAGAATTTCCAGGAAAACTCTGAGTTATATTTTAAACTCAGACCAACATTGTCTTGTACAGAGGAGTAACGACTTGGTATTGAGGTATCGCTACTGCAGGGTGATTCACAGACCTGGACCTTTGGACTTCATGCTCACAGTCCTTTTCTGTCCTCTGTTGGTGCATTCATTAATGCCTTGGGTCTCTTTTATGATGACCCTGACAGGGTGGCCTCAGTGGAATTAGATCTCTGAGCCCTAAGAAAATAAGATAATCTGCAGAAGAAAAGTGCACAGTGATTCGCATGTGATCTGCAAATTGTGGAACAACCTAGCTTTCAGTAGTCAGTTCAGAGCCCGTCTTACTGTCTACATTAAAGATGTACTGGTTCAGTGTCCAGTCCTAAAACTGACTTGGTTTTCTATCAAAATTTATAGACAGTATACGGAATGCCATCAACAGAAAGATTCATCAACAGCAGGTTCTTTCAAACCTTGTAAGGACGTTCCTGAATCTATGCAAGTTGGCCCTTGCCACTTTACCCCTGAAGAGAAATCCAGGGGATTTAACCAGGGGTTGTGTCTTTATTGTGGCAATAAAGGACATCTAGTTAGCAAGTGCCAAAATATGTAGGGAAACTTTAGGGCCTATGTAAAGATGGGGAGCTTCCCCTAAACCTACATGGACAAAAGACTATTAACTCCCTTCAATTTGCTGTGGATATATCTTTATATAAATTATTTTATGTTTAATTGAAAGACTAGTTTAAAAATAACTTGGTTGGCAAAATTGTCACGTCTTTCATACATTCAACATTGTAGGAATATCTGTCTTCCGACAATCGGTGTTGCACCTTATGTCCTTGAGTCTGTGGAGGATTCTGTTTGGGTCTGAAAGATATAAAATATGAGAGCACCATCCATGTGTACCTTCACTTTTCATATGTGTCAACGAGGCACGTTAAGAAGGACCAGTAGATGATCCTAAAGCAAATTTTCCAATTAGCCAATGCCCGTTCTTCTTGATGTTAGCCAGAGATATTCCATCAACTCTTAAATGGAATTTACAAATTGAGGTGTAGTTTTGCCATTTTCTTTTTAATAGTTGAGCAAATAGTCTTTCATGTAGCACGGCTGTAGGCGACGTATTGCCATATAAATTTTCTAGACTCTTAACAATGTTGTTTAGTGTAGACCAATACCATTCTGGCTACAATCTCTAGAGATCTGGTGCAGCCAGGCAGTACTTTCCAGCCTATTACTCCTACAAGTTAAAGACATATTGGTGCTATCGACTTTTAACAGTCACTACACTAATTAAATTTAAACTCCTTACCCTCCCCTTTAAAGCTCTTAATCATTCCTCCCCTCCCTACATCTCTAATCTCATCTCTACCTACACTCCTAGCCGTCCCCTCCGCTCTGCCTGTGACCGCCGCCTCACTGCTTCAGTGATCACTCCCATCTCCAGGACTTTGCCCGGGCTGCTCCCCAGCTGTGGATTGATCTTCCACGTTCCATCAGGTTAGCATCTACTCCCAAAGGCTTCAAGCGTGCCCTTAAGACTCATTTCTTTATTCAAGTCTATCAGTCCTCCTCCTAACTCTCTTGTCCTGGCTCTCTCCCCCAGTTAGTACAACCCTATTTGTGTCTCCCTCTTTCCTTTAGGATGTAAGCTCTCATGAGCAGGGCCCTCTTTCCTTGTGTGCTCCTTCTACTATTCCATCACCCCCTGTACCTGTTGGCCGGCTTCCCTAGCCCTGTTTTCTTAAGCTTTGACCTACTTCTCGCTGATTTCTACCATCATTTTCACTCATTGTCCCTTTAATAATTTGATTTGCATTACCATGATACCTGTGTCTGTGTATATGTTTTATTCTTGTTCTGTTCTTCATGTTGTGTCATGTACGGTGCTGCGGACCCTTTGTGGCGCCTTGTAAATTAAAGATAATAATAATAAGTGACCCACAGCTGCACTCAAAGTCCTTCTAGGACCAATGTAGTTACATAATTAATCAGGTTGAATAAAGATACCTGCACCTGTAGGAAAGTCAGTCCAATAGTATTTTTAAATGCTCTTAGAGAGCTTGTCACCACCTCCTATGGTAAGGCACTCCCCATCTTTACCACCCTTACAGTAAGGAACCTTTCTTACGGCGACGGAGAAACCATCTTTCTGCTATTCAAAATCGATGACCCACTGTCCTCTGTATGGTCTTTGGTACGAAAAGTTTGTTCGACAAATATTTGTTTTCACCTCAGATTCGTTACTTAGGTCACTTATAACGTATGCAATTGTTAACAAACCTAGTTTTTAAGATCTATATTTATAATTGATTCCTTCCATGTCCTTTATTTTCCCACCTCTGAACCCAATCCAGTTCTGCTAGGTCCTTCTAACAGTCTGGTGTCAAAAACTTTCTGACAATTGGTATTTTCCTTTTTCATCCCAGTTTAACCCAATTACATTTCATTTAATTTGTCATTAGCATCATTATCACCATGGCCTTGGTATAAAACCCTATATTTACAGTCATTAAATTTCATCTGCCATGTAGCATCCCAGTTTGCCATTTTGTCTACTATTCCTATAGCAAGTTACTGTCCTCCTGTTTAATAAAAAACGCTTACTGTCATCATTAAATATGGATCCATTGCTATCTACACTAGGTCATTAATAAAAAGATTGAAACGGACAGAGCCATTACTTCTGATCCTTTTGATGTATCACTAATAAGTTGATCACATTCTGAATATATTCTACTTATAACTACCCTTTAATTCTTTATCTGCTAGGATCTAGTACTCTCATCTTCTGTACCAGTTGCTTTTGGATACGTTAAGAAAATCCAAATAAATAACTCCGATTGCGCTACCAAAATTCAATTTGAAACTTACCTCCCAATAAAACTATTTTTTGTTAGGTATGACCTCAATGAATGCTGGCACAGTGTTACCAATTATTTTCTAAAGTATATTTTACAAATGCATCCATTCAAATTCCCTTTAAATAATTAACCCAGGGCAGAAGTCAGATTTACAGGTCTATAATTTCCTTATTCTGATTTTGCTGTTTCCTACTTTGCAACTCTAGAGGAGAAACATATATAAAAGATCAGCTTTCTCTTTATCTTTTAGAATTATTTTTCTTATACTGTAATTTAGTGGCCTAATATTATTCATTTTTCTTGTTATTTATAAATATATAAAAATATGAAATTATGATTCAGAGTTCATTAACCTGATTTCCTCTTTACATTTTTGCTATACTCCTTTTATAATGGCTTTTAGATTCATTATAGTACTAGCAATGTAAGTGCTCTCTCTTTTCCCCTCATTAGCTCTAACGGTTGCCTTTTATTACTAGAAATGTTGTAACTATACAGTATGTAACCTTATTTATTTAAATTATTTTAAAATATTTCTCATTTGATCTCTGTGTTGTGTGTAACCGTATCAGCTGACTTTCCAAGTTTACAACTTTCAATACAAACAGATTTTGTTACAAGGCATTTTATTAGTCAATTGTTTTAATTACTATTAACTAATGCCCTTACCCTTGTAACGTCTGTAACTATAGTGACCAAAAACGATTGTCCGATGCGATCAGTGTGGTTCCAAAACACAAACAGATTTGATAGAAAAATATAATAAAGTATAACCAATACATACGCGTGCACGCTGGATCCGGTTACAGCTCATCAATCCTGAAATCTGTCTAGTGAGAGAGTTACTGTACTCGGAGGCTTATTTATATAAAGTTTGGGTTGAAAGAAAACAGTGATGATGTCACAATGTATGCAAAGTTAACACTAAGATCATTCTGCATTGGTTTAAGGATCAGGATAGCCCAGTAGAATGCACGTCATAGGTCAGTTCAAGCGAAACATCTCCAAAGGTGGGGGCAACTCACTCTAACAGCTGTGTACGTGTCTTGTCTCAGGGAACCGCCAAAATTCCAGTTTAAACTAACCCTATTAACATATTCAGTACAGAGCATTAGAGTATTAATCTTATACCAATCATAACTAGCATTTGCAATGTGTGACTGCTTAGCCGAAGATGCCGGATTCCTGCTGGTGAAATGTGGATTAATATAAGACCAAACATAATAGATTTATTATGACCTGAACCCTAAATATCTTTAATGTAGGTTTACCTTTGTGTAATAAATCTCTAAGTCTTTTTTATTAATAGTAAAAGAACGTGAGTTGGAAACTTTATTAAAAGTGAACTGTTTACAAATGTAGATGTGAATGTAAGTGTATTTACTTTGTTTTCCTATGCAGTTGCGTAATTAACCCTCGTACGCCAGTGCATATTAATCTCAATTATACAGGAAGCTATTACAACTTTATCCAATTATTTGACTTCAACACCCTGTACATTTAATATCATATCTATTGTATTTCACAGTACGAAGTCTAGAGCTTATCTTTAGTTTTTTATTCACAACTAGTTTGTTGTCCCAATATAGATCTGTATAATTAAAAATCAGAAATAATTTTTTCTTTGCTGCTGTAAGATGTAATAATAAATCAATTCCAGCAATTGTTTATGCTGGTCGTGATTTCGGTTCTAATCCGCGTTTGTGTTTTGGTTATGCGACAGGTTTCAGCAGAAAAATGGCGAAAGGTTTTTGGTTTTAGATCTGGATTTAATTAAAAATTGTAAAAAATATTGTCATTTTGAGCTGTTTTTGCTCCAATATTATTAAGTATAGCACTAACAATCATGTACAGTCGTTTCCAGTCTATTTTGTAATGATGCCTTCACAACAATTTTCAACAATTTTGGCCAAATTAATGAAGGATTTTATAATTTTGCCATTTATTTTCTCCAATTCCATTCAATACAGTTCTTTGACTCCATCACTTTGCGTAAATCGTCATCCATCATATCTCCATCTATACATGTATTCTTTGTGCCAAAATCTGTCCCCTTAATTTCTCAGAATGAGGACTTTCAATTGCAGTGTCAAGACATGTTTTGGGCAACCAAATCTTCATCAATGTTAGTATTATACATACTTGCATGTGTGGGAAGGGCGACTATTGGCCTATCTGAACTGTCTGTTTTATATTTTTCTTACACTTCTCTAATAGATCATTTAAATATTAATTATATACATTCAATACTTATATACATGGGTCTTGGGGACTACCTCCTCTGTAAGTCTTGGGCAGTCCCCTTTACACTGGAGTTGATCAAACTTCCCCCGTGGGAATGAGTCTTCAGCCCTACCTCCCCTTAAATTTAGACGAGTCCCCAGGTTTGATTGAGCAGGGCAGCATTACGATACAGAGCATATAAGTAAAACAAGGTTAGGAAAGCCCTGCTCTTGGCTACCAATGAATGATCTGGCAATGTATTGTGTGTGTAGTCTTTGAAATGTTTTAGTATGGGTGCAGGCCACCTTCTCCTCTCAGCATCTTCATTTATTTATATAATGACAGCAAATTAGGTAGCTCTTTACAATTGGGTATCTACTTGTCTAAATATCTACTGATGCCTATGTCCATCTAATGACATCTGATTGTTACTGCCTCTTCACTCTCCGTGATGCATGCTGTGTAATTTTTACATTTTAGTGTGTGTAGTGTTTTAACATTTTATTTCTTGCGCCTTAGACTAAACTTTTTTGCAGTTCAATTTATCTAATGGCCTTGGTGGCATGGCAGATGACATTTTTTTTT
Organism: Mixophyes fleayi; assembly: GCF_038048845.1. Lineage (NCBI taxonomy): Eukaryota > Metazoa > Chordata > Amphibia > Anura > Limnodynastidae > Mixophyes > Mixophyes fleayi. The sequence continues at coordinate 270,617,323 of NC_134406.1, forward strand.
GCAGCCGCTGCAATGTTCCACCCGCTGAATGTCGAAAATGCTTAGAAAAAAACTTTTTTAACTATAGATGTCACTGAATGACCCCTTCAAGATTGACAAGTATTGAAAATTAGAAAAGATCAGAATATATAGTGTTTTTTGGGGTGTGCAGCTGCGTTGACACTAACACATAAACAAAAAGATTTTTTAAAAAATCAAAAAAACAATTCATTTTTTCAAAATTAATTCAGAAGTCACTGCCACACACAAGATTACTTTTACTAGAAAAACTTAAAATTTTAACAGAAATAAATCTATTTGTTTTTTGGGATTCTGCTGCTAATAGTCATACAGCAAAAGCACACTGTTTTCCTCCACTAAATAAATATACTGCTATACTTAGTTCAGAATGATATCAAACTCAGTCTAAGTATATACTAGTACCATTATATATGCAATGCATTAACAACAACCAGTAGCCAATAGTCCATGTAAACGCTCTCAAAGATAAAAATTAAAAGCAATTGATCAGAATATGAGTCATCATCATCATTATCATCATCATCATCATCAGTCTAACTGACTATTTTCTACAATAATGCCAGGATTCTACTGCTTTCCTATGTCCCTGGTTCACCCAGAATGCTATTTTATGAGCAGAGCACCACAGCTAACCTCCTCCCTACACACTGTCTGTTCTAAAATGGCACTTGAGAAAATGCAAAGATTTTGAAAGTTCGATGCATTGCAGAACATTGCAATCCCCATAATAATCTACGGGGACTGCGTTATGAAACTTTAAGTGGATTATGGCAGGAGAAATATTTGATTTTTCTCTGCCAAAAACCCTTCATACATTTTTCGATTGTCATTTTACGGAGAAAGCCGCTGTTTTCTCCATTTTAATTGCTGATCGCACTTTAAGACATAGACCGCTTATTGGCTTCATCCCCAGTCCTTCCTACCATTTTCCAGTGTGTATCTCAGCAAAAACTACATGTACTTTTCTCCAGCAATGAAACAGTTCTTGCCGTCGGCAGATTCAGTCGAGCTGTGAGGTCGGCAGTTTAACATAGATTTAAGGAACAATAAAACCAACATTTCCATAAGACATGCAGACACTGCAGTCCCTATTATATAAGCTCCCCCAATTCCATGGGAAAGTTTCCTATATTACAGCAGTCCTTGATAAACACATTTTTGACAGTGATAGAGCTTTACCTTGTTTAATTAATAACTATGACTATCTCAGAGCTCATTGACAAATGCTATATATACTTTCATGACCACATAAGGGTGAGCTTTGCGTTTATCAGCCAGACCAATGGCCATGCACATTTCACAAATAAGTTAAAATGAAATGAAAGGCCACATGACACGTTACTGTGCTGACGCTGAATACCGCTGTCATACCTTTAGGAGTTTAGCTTACATTATCCTCTGGACAAGTGAAAAGCAAAACTAAAATTTACAGTCAGAATAATAAACAACAACAACAATCATCTTTCAGGATCCTAAGCTCACCTGTATCAGGGGGCTGTCACTCATTCTTCAACTTATTGCAGATGCTGACTGACATAATCTCACAGCAGCACAGGAGACTTAAACTGACACCTCCTAAGAGTCTGCACTGACGATTAACCTTCTGTCTCTGGCCGTATCTGTTGGGCTTTGCTTCTTATCATGATGATAACTGTAAATCTGTACTGTTAGAGCTGAAATGACTGAGAACGAAGGTGAACTCAAGGAGAGACAGAGTGCAATGTATTCAGGCAGGAAGGGTTCCATTCCAGCCCACAGGGGAGAATTGATTGCACACCGGACAGGAGCAACTTATGTCTCAACTCATCAACCCTACGTGACTGTCTTCTCCGACACAAATTCTTTCATCACCTTTTCTCATCCTCCCTGTTCTAGTGTAATCACATGCCAAGCTATGCCGCCAGTCTCTGCCTGGCCCAAGATAATAACCGTTCATCGCACTATTTTAACATAGGCAAGAGGATCATGCATCCTGGGAAATATCTTATCTCCTTTTTACTCCTAAATTGCATTTTATTTTTTTGTAAAAGAAATAACATTCCTGTAAGTATTGCATTTAATGTAAAGAGTAATTATTTCGGGGTGGGTGAAATGGCAAAACTACCATTGGTGCACAGTTGCTGTGCACCGGGGCCCTTGGAGATAATGGGACCCACCTCTGGGGGGGACAATTAAGTACACCACTGCTGCAGGAGGTAGTGTAAACTAAGTAAAAACAAAAACAAAATTCCAAGTAATAAAACAAATTGATATATGTTATTCAAAAGGATAAGTAACATTTATCAGCATATTTGCATCTTATTATTATTAGTGGGAGGTGCCACGTTGTGTGTTAGCAAAGTGAAATGTTACCTCTAAATGCCAGTACAACAGCGCCTCTAGTGGAGAGTTAATCATCTACAATGGTACAATTTTTGAATGAAACATATGTTGCCAATTTCTTTTTCTTATTAAAAGAAACTACAATATACCTAACCAAGTGCGACTTATTTAGACTGAGATTCAGACATACAAGCACCTGTTAAGAGACAGGAAACTTGCGGATGCTCAAACGCTGGTGTAAGATACGAACTGATAATGATGACTATCAGCTGAGATATGTCCAGCTCAACATTCCCGCGTAAAATGTGTATTTTGTTTGGCACACAACTTACATTTTGCATTTTAGACAGAAATTGTGTCCAATTCTACATGACGGACACAATTGTTAAACAGAGTGTAGAAAAACGATATGCAGTAAGTCATATGCTTGTCACATCACTATATATATACATATATATATATATACAAGTTAACCTGTGCATGATACTCGTGCATTCTAGTCAAATCAAGCTACTTAAGGTGTTAAAAAGGTTCTTGTCATGCATTTGGGCCTAGCCCAGGCCTCCTCAGGGGAAGAGCGTTACTTCCCGAGGCAAGCGCCCTTTTTTAACGTGGTTTTGTCCACATGTCACCACCTCATCATTTTTCTCCCTCACCTCATCCTTCATCTTCATCGCCACATCCTTCATCAAGCTACTTAAGGTGTTAAAAACTCCCCACTGTCACCCCCAGCAACCACCAACCACTCCCAACTGTCACTTCTCCTTCAAGAAATATATAGGTCAGTGTATAACTCTGCCCCACTAGGCATTTATATAGTAGATATATATATATAGATAGATATATATATATAGATAGATAGATATACACAAGTATGCAATAGATATGAACTACGTTATATTTACCATGTTTGATGGTTTTTTACATATAACAAAAATTTATAGCGCCCCATTTATTATAAAAAGATGGAAACTGTAAAAAATGATTTAATGATTTATGTCTTCACTAAAGATTTTTTTCTGTTAATGCCAATATGATCTGAAAGCTCTGAATCTTTATAAAAAAAAAAAAATTGGCACCAAAAATATTTCGAGTTTCAGTCAGTAAAGTCGAGTTGCTGTGTCCCGACAAAAGACCTTATAGCTGATGACTGGGAGTATCGGAAATACAGAAAGGTAATAATATAATAATAAACTAGGTTTTGCAACAATACAATAGCACTCAATTGTAGTGTGGCTTAATAGGAGGATGCCAAACATATTTTAGGATTACTAACTTTTTCTTTTTTCTAAACTTATTTTATACATATATATATATATATATATATATATATATATATATATATATATATATATATATGTAAGGAAAACAATAACTGTTTTGGATTATTTAGCCAGATTCATCTCTCTGTGTTTTCTAATTGCTCTATATTCAATTTTACCAATAAAATCTTCAATCAGCCTCAATATTTTAAAAAAATCTAAACAAAGTAAATGACCGGACAGGATATAATTTTACCGAACACAACACATTTCTGAGGCAACTCTGGTTCATGGATAGCGGGGGCTGGGGCTTACATGTAAGTAGGCGGAGTTTCACCAAAAAAGTGGGCATTTCTAGGCGGGGTTTGGGTGGAACAGGGGTGGGCTTTGGGTGGATCAAAAAAATATTGAATTAATGTCACATGTTAATAATATAAGCAATATTGATAAAAAAGTTAAAATAATAAAGTTTTGCTTTTTCCCCTATGAAATACATTTATTAGATATTGTTCCTTTCTACTGAACATAAAATACATTTATACAGTTGCTCCTGATTGCAAACATATGTTCTAGCATGTATACCAGACTGTCATCACTACTGATCAGGACTTAGACTAGTCCTGTATCTGGAGCAAGAGATACGGCAGAAAAAAAGTAACTTTGAGATGACCAGAGCTGGATTCGGATGTGGCTTCGTGCATTTAAATTTGGCATGACTCTACTGTAAATTGACTACGGCAAAACGTTCCTTCCCTACACCGAAACGGCAAATACGTGTCTGATGGATCAGGCCCAATATGCGTGATACAAACACACAATCATAAAGTGGGAAAATTATATTACGCAGAAAAACTTCTCTGACTAAGTTCTCTATAAATGCAAGAACTACATTGAACTTTGCAATGATGATCTGTTGATTTCAATGAAGTGCAATTGCAGATATGAAACACAACAAACGGAACAACATAAGAGCACAATCGGTCTCGCAAATGCCAACCTAAGATGCATTAACGTGTTTCTATGTAGTTTTCCAATGAATGGCTTTAAAAGCATCTCTTTGTGATTATTAATCTTGGCAAATCGCTTCCAATAGTTGTGTGAGCAGCCGCCTCTCGGCAGAAATCACTCCAACCATTTTCATTCATTTGGCAATTTATATTGTTATTATACAAGAATATACCTGTCAAGATGAACCCATTAAACAACATGCAATGTGTTGGAGACTTCAGTGAATCCTTATTCATAGTGCTCTGAAAGCGAACAGAATAGATAATACAAATAAGAAAATGTTAATGTTCTTCATGTAAGTGTTAAATTGATAAAGAAATAACATAAAATTATGTGAAAATCAAATCTTGCAATCTTCAAAAAGAGAATCTGATTTACATCCCGCGTGTAAAAAACAATAAAAGGAAATTAAAGATAATCTGCGCCCACATATTTTTGCAAAATAGTTTATATGAATCCAAAGACACTTTAGCCCAACTCATATTTCACGTCTTATATGACCTTAACAAGAGTTGGGCTAAAGTGTCTTTGGCTTCATATAAACTATTAGAGAGACCTTAGATAACCTTAGAATGACCTGAGAGAAGGAAGGGGATTAGTTTTAGTGAAGGATGTGTGTATTTATGCAATGGGAGCATCCGATTCTTTATTTGTTTTTCTGTTATTAAAGTGGACAGGAGTAGACGTGAGAGACCGGAACCAACAGGACGGAGACACGTTAGTTTTAATTTATGTTTTTCCTTCAGAAGCGTACATAGGAGTTTAGTCAGGAACAAGTGTTACAGCATTCAAGCACCAATAAATTATCCTGCCTTTGCCTAGGAAAGGAGTTATGAGCGGCGAGCGCAGACTTGCTCCACCGCTAGGTTCCTTCTCCTCCAACGGCTGCTCATTTTGCTAAGGACAACTCCGAGCAGTCAAACGGGAAGTTGAAGTGTGATTATGTGATCGCACTTTGGTCGAATGCGACTGCAAGGGATATTAATTGGTGCTGCCTGCCTGGTTCTTGCTGGGTTCCGTTTCTATTTCTGAATTTGTCTAGACCTAGTCAATTCTCTAAACTGCTGCCTGCCCTGACTTTTGCCTGAACGTTGACCATTCCTTTATTGCCACCTGCCCTGACCTCTATTCGGGCACTGAACTAAGTTCCACCTATTTCCGGCTTGTTTGAGTACCTGTTTCTCCTGTTATATGGTCCTCTCCATTGTGTTGGTTGGTGTCTCTAATATTTCTGCTGCCAGCATCTATTTTAGAATAAGTCTTTATTTAAGGGGAGAATAGCATGCATTAAATAAGTTATTATACACAATTCTATATGCTGTTCCTAGATACCTCGCTACTTAATCGCTAATTAGATAGATACATAGATAGATAGATAGATAGATAGATAGATAGATAGATAGATAGATAGATAGATAGAATCCTTTGCCCTCTCATGTGAATAGTGTAGATTATTTGGGGGCAGTAGCAGTATAGTGTATAGCAGTATAGAGTAGCTTGGAATAATAAAATAGTTTAGCTTAGGGTAGAGTTTAATAGTAAAATAATTTTATAGAGTTTACAAACTTAGCTGTATGGCCTGTTATGAGGATATCCTATGTCCTGTGTGTCTATAGAACAGTATTTCCCAAACCGGGTCCTCAGGTACAGGTGTATTCATTACTGACTGACACATTGTAACAGATCCACAGGTGGTAGAATTATAATGTGTCAGTCAGTAATGAATACACCTGTGCTCCAGCAAGGAGATATGGAAAACCTTTGTCTACTGTGTATGGGGAGGTGGAGCCTTGTGCAGAAAATACCGGTCAATCCATTCATGAGTAATCTGGGTTCAACCTGCACACAATCTAAACCAATGAGAGAGGGATGGATGATTAACACTTTACTACGGTGGACACAAGCCATGGGTGTATCTGAGCACCAGTGAGCATGTTCAGCTCTAAGCGAACAGGGGGCCGCTATAGGCAAAGGACCCAACTACCTGATTCTAGAGGTTTATTGTGGGAATTTGTCCTTATCTTCCACTTATTCTGACTTCTTTATATTTACTTATTGTGTATATATAAATAGTAGTACACTTCATATGTTGCTTATATGTTGCAATCCCATTAAACCAGTTGTCTAAGTAAAGTATTCTGTATGCCATTGAATGGCTCTATGTTTCTGAATTTCCAATAATACCGCTTTCATACTGCCGCCCCGGCAATATCCCGGGTTTTTCAAGCCGGGTTTTTGCCGGGGCTCGGAGCGTCCCAGCTCAGAAACACCATTCATACTGCACCTCGGACCCGGGAATTTCCCGGGTTGACCCCATTCATACTGCACAAGTCTGTGCCCTGGCAATTTGTGGGAGTCATCACCAGAGCAGTTTTCATTGGCTGAAAACAGTATTTTTTTTTGTAATAGCCTGCTTTTCTGCTGTTTTGTCCATAAAGATGTGTGAGTGTATATTGTAAGTTATTTTAATTTTTATTGTTCCATTGTATCATTTGTAAACAATCAGACATTTCTTCAGTGTTTCCACCAATTCCGTTCTGTACTGCTCACTGCTCCGTACTTTACTTTAGTCACCTATGTAAAGTATGTGCGACCTTTCTCTTTCGTTTGTTTCTTATAGTGTGGATGATAGAAGTAGTTGTTTCAGTCCATACTGTTGTTTTCCTCTCGAGTTTTTTTTTCCTGGTTTTATGTATGCAGTTAATGTAAATATTGTGAGCATTACAGGTCAGACAGCCAATCAGCTTGTTTTCTGTGCAACCCGGGTTGAAAAACCCGGGTTGCACCATTCATAGTGCAAGCAACCTGGGTCCGACCCGGGAATTACCCCTCCATAAATCCCGGGTTGAAGACCCGGGTTTTTAGATCCGGGATTTTTGACTTGTACCATTCATACTGCACCAAGACCCGGGTCGTTTGAGCTCGCCCCGGCAAAAACCCGGGATTTTGGTGCAGTATGAATGGGGTATAAAAGGTATTTTTATGAAATCATTTTAGTCTTTTATACATTTCTTAGTCGATTTTCCAAGAAATGCCTCAAAGTCTAAGTAATGTTTATATTACGTTGACCTTTTAAATTAAATGCTTAATGGGCTTTGTGGATGGATCACTTATAAGTAACTTATTGTATAAATATATTTAAATTATTAGCGCAGTGCGCCAATTTATATCATTGCAAATGTACTGCTTTTGATACTGTCGTATGTTTGTGTCTTCGAAAAGTACTAACCATGGTGGAGGAAATTAGTTTGTGTAAGAAAGAAGGAAAGTTAATCCTAAATTAAGTTACTTAATTCTTTTCATGTGATCAACAAGGCAGGAGGTCGTCACCTTTCAGTCCTGTGTAGGTTTTCTTCCTGTATGTTAGAACCTGTCTGAACAATGTAAACTCAGGATACAAGTAATTTAGGTTAAATTGTGTTAAATGCAAGATAGACAACCACATAAATAATGCAACCAGCAATTCATTTGGGAAATTGATGTACATTTTGCTAAAATTGCGTTAACTCCACGTCTAGATGAATATCACATCCTGTTAAATTATCTGTACCAGAGAGATAAAACCAGAGAGTCCAGAACTTACCTCTACATTCTCATCGGGGATTTATGACATACATTAATCATAATAGTGAGGAGATATCGGCGGGGGTAAACGCAGGATTTGTAGAGGGGGGTTTCCACACCATGCCGCCAGTGGGCGTGACCATCATGCATGGGGCGTGGCTATAATTTTAAACAGTGCTTGGTTGCTCTCCAACTCTTCCTATCCCCATAATCTATACGGCAATGCTGCGTGCACTACTGTTAGGTGCACGCAGCACTCCCTTTTCAAGCAGAGCTGTGTGAAGCGGGAGCAGGGTCCAGCCACCTCAATTATACAGTGCCCCAGGCTTAGAGGGGGGTTTCCAGGCACTAGTAACCCCCCCCCCCTCAGTTTGCCTATGATCGGGACTGTCTTTATTACATGTGACTATTGGAAATGGGTCCTAATCAAAACATTGGATGACAGCAACGTCAACACTGACCTGGTGAAACACTTGAGTCCTATTACGGAGTACAACTAGAAGTACGAAGGTATCAAGAAACACAACTTAGTGTCAATGTTCACAGCTGTTTCCCCAGAATGCACTGCTTCTCTCAGGTTGACAAAAATTTTACAGTGAAACCGTAATCAGGCTGCAATTTTTTGTACCGAACCGATATTAATCATAATGCAGATCACTTGGAGGTGGTGACATCACTGAGGGACAAGGCCAAAATAAGTTTTTATGAATAAATTCATCACATACTGACTTTCGGTTGCAGGATGATAACAGCATTTTTTATTTTACCCATCTAACAAAACGCACATTATAAGTCTCGTCTTTCATTCCTCCCTTTGTCAGATTTTACATCTCCCTGGGAATACCGAAGATCTAACCTTTCACACTGTATGTCAATAAAGGCCCCATGTTCAGAACCAATGAAGCCCTTGTCCTATTGGAGTAGCTATTTAAAGACTGGTGAGAATTGACAATAAACCTTCTCAGGGAAAGTCCTTTTGACATGGAGGCTGCCATAGGAGTAAAGCAAATTGTATTTTAGAAGAAAAATGGAAAAGATTTATTTAATGAAAGGGGGTTCTAAAGCACCTCCTAGCTGTCCTGATTTATCCCGGAAAGTTCCAAGTTGAGGGGATTGTGCTGCCGTAGCATAGATCAGGACAACTGCTTGGTGTATGCCGCTAGAGGGCGCCGCTATATTACCACATGGGTTCTTCCAACGGTGGAGAAGAGGGCTGAGGTGGGCCAAACATTCCAGAAGAGCGGGTCACACCCCCTTCTTGTGCAGCGAGCACAGGCTGACCCGATTCCAGAGATCAAAAAGTTGTGAGGTATGCTAAAGTGGTCAGAGGTCAGACAGTGATCTGACGTTTACACTTTTGCACATTGCATCGCTTCAGAGTACTTCCACATCTCTGCATACCTAGTCGCACTTCTAGGTTATGATGGAGAGCAGAGGGTCACACCTTGATGAGCACTGGACAAACAATCCAGGTGCAACGGTTCAAAACCAGAGCATTCTGCAGAGGTCAGGGGTTTGTAGAACCTAGGTTTGGACTATAATGAAAATGAGATCTATAAAGAGAATGAGTAAGTGCAAGATGGAACTGCAGACCACTGGTTGAGGGCATCACAGGAACATTTTAACGGGAAAAAATTGCAGGTAGACCAGTGACCCAGCCCAAGGTAGCCCACTATTGAACCGGCCAGGGGGGCAGATGCCCCCCAGCCCATCCAGCATCTGAGGATTACATCATACTAAGGGCCATTTATCGGGTGGGATCTGCAAACCATAACAAACATTCCAAAGTACACCAGAAAAATGACAGTTAAATTAACATTTTGTGACACCAAGTGATACTTTAATACATTTCTAGAAAATGGACTGGTGCGCTGGAAATTACTCCGGGCAGTTAATCTGCGGCATTTATGGTCATCGTTTATTCATTAGGTGCCACAGAAATCCGCAGATCTGGGTTGTTGGTATAACCGGTCACGCAGAAACGAATCATACAATGAAACAGAACAAGTACAAGTGGCGAGGTTGACGAACGAGGTTGCAGACAGGAGACCGAGGGAAAAGAGTTTATTGCTCTTGAGATCTTACAATCTACAAAGAAAGGTTGATGCTGAGATAATAGGAGCTATTGTGTTGTTGTTGAGTTTTTAATGGAAGACTTTATATATGTCTATAACTTCTACTGACCCGCAGATCTATGGGACTGGTTTGAAGTTGCACTTTGAATAAAGACTCTTCATCTTTAATTGCATGGTTTAAAGATGAAAGTTTGAATCTGTTTGCTAACCTTACCAGTGACTACTTGGTAAGTTAATTGGCTCTTGAATGACATTGAACTTCTGCCCACTCAAAACTGATAAACATATCAACTCTGAGTGGCAAGTGGGAAGAAATTACCTTAGTGACGCTCTTTCTATAGAGAGGCCAAACATTGTTCCTGTTAAGTCTTATATTCTGAAAGCCGACGTATGTGGGTACATTACCAGGATGCTAATTGTTTACATACTGTACTCTATTCCATCAGAAATGGTGCTCACAGTACATGATTGTGTTCATTGGAGAGAAGAGGATTGTGAAATGTTTTTATCTGATCCTATCGAACAAAACAGTTTTTACCACTTATTACTGAATATTAATAAAAGCCATAATAAAATCTATAATAAGTCATTCAGCTTTCTTTGTTTATGTTCAATGGATGGAGGTTTTATTCTGTTAAGTTCCAATTGTAGGTAAGTGATTTGGTTCCTGAAGTAATAAAATAATTGTGAATCCCCAAATAAGATTGTAGGGAATGGGTTATTGTAGCTAGGAGAAGCTTAGATGAAAGATTCCAAACGACAGCTGCCAGGATACACTATTAGAAATCATTATTAGCATATTTAGGAAGTTGATCGATCGCTGGAGCTCCTGATTTTCCTTGGACAGTCTACATTTTTGCATCAGGTAACCTGTAATTAAGAATTCATGTATTCCCAGATATCAGTCTTCTGACGCTTCTGGATTGACAGAATTGACTGCTTCAGGGCATTTGCCAGCTGAAAAGGGGCAATGGTGTGTGTGTCTGTGTGTGTTAGAGGGGCTTTTAGCATTTAACTAACCTTCATGTCATGTGTGTCAGGGATTTGTGTTCCAATAATGTGGAACCTCGACCAGAGACTGTGATTGACATATGTGGTTAGTGAAAGTTAATCCCTACTGCATCTGTTGTATTCAATGTCTGCCATAAAAGTTTCTGACAACATCAAAGCAATAAGCTCACATCTATAATACCTCATAATAACAGCCATACAGCCTGTATACAGGGCCACCTTCAGCAAACATGGGGTCCAGTACTGGCCCCCCGTGTCCCCCGGGCCCCCCCCCTGTACCCCCCTGATGGCGGCCCTGCCTGTATATAGTCCCCCAACTAATATCTGATAACACCCGTACAACCTCCGTATCCATAATAAACTAATCCCTGATAACACTCATACAACCTCCATATCCTTCTCCAACTAACCTCTGATAACACTCATACAACCTCCATATCCTTCTCCAACTAACCTCTGATAACACTCATACAACCTCCATATCCTTCTCCAACTAACCTCTGATAACACTCATACAACCTCCATATCCTTCTCCAACTAACCTCTGATAACACTCATACAGCCTCCATATCCTTCTCCAACTAACCACTGATAACACCCATACAACCTCCATATCCTACTCCAACTAATCACTGATAACACCCATACAACCTCCATATCCTACTCCAACTAATCACTGATAACACCCATACAACCTCCATATCCTACTCCAACTAATCACTGATAACACCCATACAACCTCCATATCCTACTCCAACTAATCACTGATAACACCCATACAACCTCCATATCCTACTCCAACTAACCTCTGATAACACTCATACAACCTCCATATTGTCCCCCAACCAATCTCTGATAACACCCAGACAACCTCCATATCCTACTCCAACTAATCTCTGATAACACCCATACAACCTCCATATCCTACTCCAACTAACCACTGATAACACCCATACAACCTCCATATCCTACTCCAACTAATCACTGATAACACCCATACAACCTCCATATCCTACTCCAACTAACCTCTGATAACACTCATACAACCTCCATATTGTCCCCCAACCAATCTCTGATAACACCCAGACAACCTCCATATCCTACTCCAACTAATCTCTGATAACACCCATACAACCTCCATATCCTACTCCAACTAATCACTGATAACACCCATACAACCTCCATATCCTACTCCAACTAATCACTGATAACACCCATACAACCTCCATATCCTTCTCCAACTAACCTCTGATAACACTCATACAACCTCCATATCCTTCTCCAACTAACCTCTGATATCAGCCATACAACCTCCATATCGTCCCCCAACCAATCTCTGATAACACTCATACAACCTCCATATCCTACTCCAACTAATCTCTGATAACACTCATACAACTTCCATATCCTACTCCAACTAATCACTGATATCAGTCATAAAGTCTCCATATCCTCAATACACAAACTCTGATATCAGCCATACATTCTCCATATCCCTCTCCAACTAACCTCTACTAGCACCCATACAGCCTCCATATTCATCCATGGCTGGGCTATGTGAATGCGAATAAGAAAATAGTGACAACACTTGCCCGGACTTGGTAATTCATGGTATGGCTGTCATTGCCATCATACTGCAAAGCCAGACTGCTTGAAAAACTGACAGTGAACAATTTCAAGAAAAGAACATCCCGGCACATTGTCACTTTGAAGCCCGACACTTACATTCCTGCTGTTAAGGGGGCAATGCAAGGAGCCGCCAGCTGTAGAATGTTGAGGCTTTCCTAAAATACATTCTACAGCCAGCGGCTCCTTGCATTGCCCCCTTAACAGCAGGAATGTAAGTGTCGGGCTTCAAAGTGACTTAGATCTGTGTGCCGGGATGTTCTTGTCTCGCAATTGTTCACTGTCAGTTTTTCAAGCAGTCTGACTTTGCGGTATGTCGGCAATGACAGCCTTCGCAATTACCATGTCGGGGTAAGTGACGTCGCTATTTTCTTATTCGCTGTAATGACTACCACCGCCGTCCATAACTAATCTCTGATAACAGCCGTCATGTCAGTCACTGCCTGTTCCTGATCTAGATCAGTGACCCCAAAGTGCTGTGAGCTGGGCAGGTTCTGGATGACCCACATTGCTATGGGCATCTGGGATACATGTCCCACTGACCTGCTGGCTGCAGCTCTTAGTACCCCTGAGGACATTCACAAAAGAGATTAAGAAGAACATCAAGAACAAGATGAAGAATGAAGAGAAGACGATGATGTTTGTGTGTGAATAGGACCTGGGATACAAGGTACAGAGAGGAGGATGTGGGGATAGAAACAGCGTGGAGTTGTGAGGAACTGAAGAAGATACAGGGTCCCTTCATATTATTTCTGTAGGTCCCCTCATTACAGGTTATGTCCGTGTGTGAGGGCCATGCATGATGGCCTAATGCTGGACCAATGTGTGAGGGCACAATGTTGGCATAATCAATGTGTGAGAGAGCCATGCAGACATAGCAATCAACGAGTGGTCCTACAGCATTATAATAACTGTGACTATAGCCTAATGCATCGGTTCCCAACTGCTGGTACGTGTACCCCCGGAGATACGTGCTGGGCTGTTCAGGGGTACGCAAAAAATAATCAGTAATGTCAGAAAAACAAGTAAATAAACTGCAAGGGGATGTGGGCTGGCACCCAAGAGAGTGAGGTTGAGGCTGTCGGTGTATCACAGGGAAACTGTGCCGACAGTGCTCCAATCGGCAGTAGACTCTCCACCCTGCATTCTTTACCTGGTGCTACCCTGTCCTGATTGCAGGTTGCCATGACCCTGCGGATGCCTTATTTATCATTGGCCGCAACCGAATTAAGTCCCCGCTGCAAGATTACAGGACAGTGAGTCGCTCCACCGCCAAATGCCGGGGTCAGTAAGCTATTCGCATAGCCAGAAGAAGCTTCCAGGGGGCCTTAAACAACAGACTCCCTTTTCTCACCTATTGCAGGACTATTGATGGCCGAGGCCTTGCGGTGTGGAGCATTCTGACTGGGGAGCATTTGGATCCTCCCATCTCAAGCTCATCTTCTTGCAGAGATGACCCGACAGGGTAAGGCTGCAATACCCCTTAATCTCTGATTGCGAATACCACAGCCCTTTGTACACCTATCGCCTCCCAGGATTATTACTAACTACTGGTGTTTGAGCCGGCATACGCTTAGTTTTTCCACCAGTTCTAGGCCTTCATTAGACACCCGTGCAGGGTTTGTAGGTGGGGTGCCTAATATTGGGTGCCCACCTGTTGTACAGTTCCCCACTGCCTGGTGCCTTGGCTTGTTTGGTGTCCTTACAGTTCTCAAATAACTTGGCCTTTCCTTTCCACCTGGTCTGTAAAGTGTGAGCTTTAATTTAAAGTAGTTTTTCTTTCTCAACTTATTTCATTATTTCCGCTATTTTACATTAAGATAGGCAGTGAACAAAAGTGTCAGTATTTAAAAACAAGGGGTACAATTTATAGAAATGGGTTCAAAGGGGGTACACAAGTGGAAAAAGCTTGGGAACCACTGGCCTAATGCTCTATTTTGTGGGACTATTATTGCACTACATTATGAATGTACCAGATCTGCGCTTTAGGTCTGTACATGTGGCATCGTGTTCCCTACAATCCCCTCTACTTTAGAAACAGATAACAGAGCGGACGTTGCACATTGTCAGCTATCTGAGCACTCTCAGCTGAAAACAGCCCCAAAATTAACATTGGGAAACAGTGTTCCCTTCTCTGTGAAGTCCTAAATAACATGAACATCGTGGTCCCGGGTGAGTAATGTGGCACATGTAAATGTAAATAAAAATAAATCCTTTTGTGTTTAGTGGCCCTTTAAGAAGAGTTTAAAAAATGCAACTATATTAATAAATTCAATAACAGTAATTCCATTTTTCCATATAGAACTTCAGCATCAGACAGTTATTTAAGTATCTCTGCGAGTGATTCAGTTATGTGTCATTATGTTAACATTACTAGTCACCTAACTTGTGGTTTCCAGCTAGTAAATTACATAAATGCACAAAGTACATAATAAATCCTTTACTTATCACTAAAACACGGCTTATCGCTTAAATGATTTAACTACACGGAGCATTCTCTGTAGGTGACTCATTCAGCTGGGATATATCACTGTGTACTTAGAGATGACACGATAGGTTACACATATGACATGCTTTCCTCAGGTGTATATTGTATCTACGGATGGTGTTTTACAGTCTAATATAGAACATATTTAGAATGAGTGATGACAGTACTCAGCGCTTGTCTATTGAGTTACTATAGATGAAGTCCAAAAGTACTCAAAAGCTTGAGCAAAGCAAATCTCTAGGGGGTATTCACACCCTAAAATAGCTTTTTATAGTCTGACCAGTCAGAGTAACTGTACGTGAACAAGGCTCCATACTGCGTTGCATTGGTTGATCCAACTGGCTATCTTTTGGAGCAGACAATAAAAAACAAAACTAGAAAATGTAGCAAATTTGCTCCCGGCCGTACCATATGGCGATGCATTTTTTTTTTTTTTGCATCCTTGGAAAATGCATTTGTATTTAGCACACCAGTACTCTAATTTTAGATGTAGAGTTAAGGTAAAAGGCCACCCCGTAGATCACCTATATCCCTGAGGAAGCCTAAGGCGAAACGCGTTATTTTTCCGCTATATACCTGTTTCATCTGCTCTCCATATGTGCTCCAGGTCGGAGCTCACGAAGGAACAGCATTTATCTCATATCAACGCATGCGCAGATCGGACTAAGTCGCAGCCACGGCTTGTCTGTCACCTTGACTACTCTTTCAGCCGCAGCATAGGCGGAAAGGACTCCAGAAGAGGACATCACCATATCCCTATACAGGGTAAGTTTCTACATCATGTACGTCTCGATGCCGCTCCACCCAGATCGACTAGAACTGCTTTTCACTGCAACATATGGGCGGAGGTAGCGTCTTTGAGACCAATCCCTAATTGACTTTAGCTCTCAATTTAAAAACAGATATGTATGGCCCAAATATATGGGACTCTCACTGTTTAGAGTTAGGACCACCCTATTAGCAAAAGCGCCGTGTAGTGGCGGGTGGCTTTAACATACATTTGCAAATATGTGCAACTGAGACTTCTGCATTTTTATGTACAAGTAGAAATGGCAGATCTGTTGCTGGCTATAGCAGTAACCCCACCCTTTCAAGCACCTGCTATAGCCTATAAATTGATTGAGCAACTTCCATTTCTTTATTTACTGAAATTCTATCTGGATTCTGGACATTCCTATCTTCTGTTACTGCGGGAATTACGCCTGTTTGTTGGTCTATGCAAAGACTGTAATATTGAAGACCACCTGCTTTATTTAGAATGACCTGCTGCTGTTTACTACATCTAATATATCAGACTGGTATCTCCATCCCTAATAGAGGAATCTATCACACTTAACATTTTGGGCTTGACCCACGGATTGCGATCTTGGACATATGTTGGTACTTGTTGATTTCATTGAATACCGTGCTTTATATATGACATGTGAAATGGTTCCCCACTGGTAAGCAAGTATCACAGTATCCGCTATAGGTTGCAACCTTTCTTTTTAGAATATAACGCATATTTAAATCAGCAATAAAATTGCATATCCTGCATTTATGTTATTTGGTTTGTATTGATGCCGTTTACTGATTGCCATTGGGCCAAGGGGACCATCTTTTTCCCTCTATGTGTGAACCTAAAATAATAATGCTGTCATTTCTGAGCATTATTAGATTTAGAAAAGATTGGTCTTATCGAGCTAATATTACTGATCTAATATCAAGTCAAATGTGTTTCATGTACGTATATGACTATACCATTTCCTAAAGGGTTCCTTATTTATTTATAAGTGCTTGCAGTCAGCTGGACAGAGCCGACATCTTTCACTTTGACCCTGCACTTGTGCCCGATACATTTTCATTTTAAGTTCATCTCAGTTTTTAGGGGCAACAGTGACCTAATGAGCTTACATGAGAGCATGATGTCCAATAGTTAGTTTGTTAAGGTCCGCAACATTTAAGGGTATATCTAACGCATTCCTTGCCCCGCTGCACTCTTCTTGACCATCGACACATTTTGTAGTTGCTCTACTGCAGTCGGTTAGACCTGGGATTATGGTTATTTTGCCCACCCATTGCCCTAGCATTTTAAATGCCTCTTTTTGGTTATAACAAAACTTGTCATCATATCTGAGAGATGTTATCTTCAAAGATTATTCTATTTTATTTGGGGGGACTGTTCCCTTGGAGACTATAGATGATAGTTCATTTAATCTCGGCTATGTAATGTCCTGTAATGGCACAGTGTTAGGATGATCACAGAGTATGTGGCTCTGTTAGAAAAGTCTCAAAACTGGTGTCACCTTGGGGTGAGATTCTGGGCATGGTGTGGTCTGCGCAGATCTACATATTTGGATAATGGAACACTAGTTTGTTAAAACTGGATGGCCAGCTTCCATTAGATCCTGTACTTTTCTAAGTTAAATCTACTGCTCAGGCGCACCAAGCACATTGTCATGGGAAAATTTAAATCCAGATAGTGACAAGTCTGATTGTGCCAATCAAGACTTCTCCAACTGTACCTATATTATTGTAAACCACAGAACTTTGTCTACGCAGAATGTGCTGTTTTGAGGACCAATGTCAAAGTCCTCTGACCTGCTGGGCTGACTGTCAATCACAGATGTCTACAAAAGTGGGGATCTATAAACCATTTTCCTCCTCTTTATATACTCTTAAAAATTGAAAGTCACATATAAAGATCATAATTGTGTATTACTATGTAACTGGGTTATTCCAAAATCTCCATCATAAGCTCTAGTAAACTGGAAAGATGATGTCCTTCCTATCTATTTATATGTGAAAGTCTCCCGCTGATTTACCAAGCAGAACAAATTTAGCTTGAGTTACCGTCCCATGCTACTTCTGAACTAGCCTTATCCATAGTAGAGCATTGTGATACACATGCAAATACACCAGGATTGCATGCTGTGACCTCACTTATATGAGGGGTGCTTCCTATCGGGCCATGCTTTTGCAGAAGCTTGCACGTGCAGCCTACGACGTGTTCATGCTATCACGCCGAGGCTGGAGGGGGACCAAGATTATTCCCAGTGTCCCCTATAGATCAGTTATACCAGTGTTTCTCAAATCCAGTACTCATGGATCCATAACTGCGCAGGTTTTCCAGTTTACCAGTGAAACAATTAGCACCACCTGTGGATCTTTTACATTGTATCAGTCAGTAACGAATACACCTGTGCTCCAACAAGGAGATGGGGAAAACATGAACTGTTGGAGCTCCCTGAGGACTGGATTTGAGAAACCCTGAGGTGTGCAAAGCACAGGTTACTAATGTTGGAATTGCCATATACAATCTTACTAAGTCCTTCTGCAGATAAACATGTTTTTTTTAGTTATTGCAACTGTTGGCACATAATAAATATATATTGGAATCAATACAGTAAACAACCGCTGGGCTCAGCGTGACATAATAAATTCATATTTTATTTTATGTCCTAATCTCTCTATTTCAGGCTATAGAACTGCAATATATTAGGCTTTGTTTCTTTTGACATTTAACATTTCTATTTTGTTTTTCCTTGATAACAGTTTAATGTGTCTCATCGGATACAATTGAATGTAAAGATTTTTTTTTTCTAAATTAATGGATTTTTTTTGTATCTTTGTTTATATTACTGCAATTAATTGATGTGTGATTCATTAATCACAGCGGTTCCACATATTAAGCAGAATAAAGCATAGTTTGGTAATTTGCATGTACGCTGCGATACTAATCATTATAATTTTCTGCCTATTTTAACGTTTCCATGGTTTGTGTATTAGGCTTCTGGAGATTTGCCCAGTTGCAGCATTTGAATATTTCGTCTTTCTGCTATTTGTGGGGAAGCTGAGATTCTCTAAGTGACTTTCCAAAATTCTGCAGTTAACCTTCCTAATATAACATAAACTGAATCCAGATGATGATTCCAAGTGTTAGCGGATCTGTGCAACTGTATTAAAATGTCGTTAATAAACATAACCCCTGCAAATATAGTAACAAACGGTAAAACAAACTGATCCTAAAAAATGTGTGTGAGGTTCCGATGGGACCTCGCCACTAATTGAATCGGGCCCTAGTTTATAATTAGGAGCAAATACAGTTATAGGGTGAAAATTTGAGCCTGGTGAAACCATGTTGCAATACAGGGGGTAGGAATGTTTTGGGATTTTTTGTTGCATGCAGGGAACATACTGGCTGCTGTCGCATGTAGCACACAAATACTGGGCTTTACATTCCACATCGTGAGCCGGCTAGACAGCTCGCGCAAGTGAATAGTGTCAGCGATTGGCCGGGCGATGCAATGAGTTAATTGACACCTCTACAGACCAGTGTCGCTGAGGCAGCTACATATCGCTCAGCTGCGCCAGTCAGGGGCACACGGAGGATTTTTAAGGGGTGGGTCTCCCTTCCACTGAAGGGAAAAAAAAATCAAGAGAGCTGCCGCGCATGCGCCGCAGCTCCGTTTATGCCGCACTGTACTATACAGCAGCCGCGACGCTGTCAAAGAAGTGTCCGCGGCGGTGCTGTGTACAATACAGCACCGCCACGGACACTTCTTTGACAGCGCCGCGGCTGCTGTATAGTACAGTGCCAATATGTAGGGCACTTCTTTAACGTAGAGGAGGGGTTTCTGGAGACCCAGAAACCCCCCCTGCGTGCGTCACTGCCAGTGATAAGAGATTTTTATCTGTGGTATTAGCTTATAAATAATTAAGCCCCTGTTTGTGCTTCAATTCGTACCAAGCATTAATACCCAGGGCATAAATCCTATTCCTAGTAAGAGGGTCTGGACAACGTAAGACGATCACTCAGGTAGACATCTGGGGGTCTAACTGCTGCTATGGTCCTCTGTAGTCTCATTACAAATGCATTGCTTTATTTGTAAGACGCAGAAGAGCAGACGTTTGCACAGACAGAGGCTGGGAGTTGGGTGGAGTCAGGTTATTCCTATTGAAATACGGAGTCGGTGGAGCGATGTCTCATTTTGCAGAAACGAGGGTCCGTTTCGGAAGCAAGATTTTTGTAGTATTGTAAAGGGGTGGGGAGGGGGCTTTGTAGGGGTGTCCTTGCAGTCCAGGGGGGTGCACTGCAATTTTAACTTCTGCCACAAGACTTCTGTTTTGCTCAAAACTGAGGATCTTTGGGTCTCGCTCTGCACCTTTACTAGAACCTGATTTGAGCCGCCATGTTGCACTTTTCATGCTCCATGAAACGTGTAACTGGAATACCTGAGTCATCTACCAAAATCTCTCACATTAGTCTGAATTATATATAGTTCTTATGTATCAGATGCTTTATACCAGTGGTCACATGGACTGCTGCAGCTATAGTTATACCAGTTGTCACACGGACTGCTGCAGCTATAGTTATACCAGTGTTCACATGGACTGCTGCAGCTATAGTTATCCCAGTGGTCACATGGACTACTGCAGCTATAGTTATACCAGTGGCCACACGGACTGCTGCAGCTATAGTTATACCAGTGGTCACACGGACTGCTGCAGCTATAGTTATACCAGTTGTCACACGGACTGCTGCAGCTATAGTTATACCAGTGGTCACATGGACTGCTACAGCTATAGTTATACCAGTGGTCACATGGACTGCTACAGCTATAGTTATCCCAGTGGTCACACGGACTGCTGCAGCTATAGTTATACCAGTTGTCACACGGACTGCCGCAGCTATAGTTATACCAGTGGTCACATGGACTGCTGCAGCTATAGTTATACCAGTGGTCACATGGACTGCTACAGCTATAGGTATACCAGTGGTCACATGGACTGCTGCAGCTATAGTTATACCAGTGGTCACATGGACTGCCGCAGCTATAGTTATACCAGTGGTCACATGGACTGCCACAGCTATAGTTATACCAGTGGTCACATGGACTGCCGCAGCTATAGTTATACCAGTGGTCACATGGACTGCTACAGCTATAGTTATACCAGTGGTCACACGGACTGCTGCAGCTATAGTTATACCAGTGGTCACATGGACTGCTACAGCTATAGTTATACCAGTGGTCACATGGACTGCTGCAGCTATAGTTATACAAGTGGTCACATGGACTGCTGCAGCTATAGTTATACCAGTGGTCACATGGACTGCTGCAGCTATAGTTCATACTTACCAACTTTTTTCAGTTGGTGTCCGGGAGACTCTCTGTGGCAGGTGGGTGTGCGGGAGGCGGGGCTCCAAAAAAGCGTTTCCCGGATAATCGTGGCATTTTGGCACTAATTAGAGCAGATGCGGGAGATTGCCACACTCTCCCGGGAATCCGGGAGACCCACCCGAAACACAGGAGTCTCCCGGACATTCCGGGAGAGTTGGCAAGTATGCTATAGTTATACCAGTGGTCACATGGACTGCTGCAGCTATAGTTATACCAGTGGTCACATGGACTGCTGCAGCTATAGTTATACCAGTGGTCACACGGACTGCTGCAGCTATAGTTATACCAGTGGTCACATGGACTGCCGCAGCTATAGTTATACCAGTGGTCACACGGACTGCTGCAGCTATAGTTATGCCAGTGGTCACATGGACTGCTGCAGCTATAGTTATACCAGTGGTCACATGGACTGCTACAGCTATAGTTATACCAGTGGTCACATGAACTGCTGCAGCTATAGTTATACCAGTGGTCACATGGACTGCTGCAGCTATAGTTATACCCTTGCTCTTTCTTGTACCTGAGAAGCACGATTGATTAAATCTGTGTATTGCTACAGTGCATAAAATTTTTAGGCATCATTCATGTTTGAACATAAGTCCTTTTGTGTGAAATTGTCCAATTATAACAATATAATTTGCTCTCCTTGTCCTACAATGTAATGTAAAATGGAGCAGAGTTATGCACATAAAGAATCCTTGTTTCTATATTTAGCTTGAGAGCAAACTTCCAACAATTTATCTCGGAGACCAGGAAACTATTCAGTGTGTTACTACAACTTGGAGCCAGTACTAAGTTTGTGCTGCTTGGCAGGGTGGATGTCATTAATATGATGTCTGTAAATTTCCCAAACTGAAGGTAGAGTAAAAATAACAGTTATATTATAGGATATAAACAACAGCAGCGCTCTGCTTACCATAAAGCACAAAGAATGTAATATAGATACATAGAATTTGACGGCAGAACTAGTTGACCCATGTAGACTATTTCCTAGCGCCGGTCCAATACCAGTGACGGACATTTGCAGAGTGCAGAGCTTTACAATGTGTGTAAATGGGCCCGTTTGTCACACCTATGTTCCAGTTTTGAGAGAATTAATATAGGGGCATATTTAAGAAAAAACGGTATTGCACTATCGTGCACTTACCGTGTAATTTGGTCCAGAAAGTGTCCAACGCAAATTTATTAAAGTCTCATCGCACTGATGACTGATGAAAATGACTGCTTTTCACTTCAGATCGTTTTTGCGAGCAGTCACCATACAACAGTATGGTGACTGCTCCTGGCCGCAATCTAACAAGTCCCGGGAACTTGTCATGTTAATGTACGCCAGCTGAAGCTGGCGTACATCATCGGAATTGAAGAAATCTAATGCTGTCAGCTCTGCTCCGAAGAGCAGAGCTGGACAGCGCATGTGTGGAGGGATCACATGATCCCTCCCTGTCACTCAGCGCTCTCTCTCTGCAACTATCGTTGCAGAGACAGAGAGGGGATCTGTGTGCGCATGTCCAGTTCTTGGAACTGGACATGCGCAATTGAAGAGTGAAGAGAAGACCCGGAGACAGCGCTTCCGAAGAGGGGGGTAAGTATGATTTTTTTTATCACTGAAACAGCAGTTTTTCGGAACTGCTGTTTCTCTGCAGGGCTGTACATAAATGTGAGAAGTAGTTCAATCCTTATCATTGCGATAAGGATTGAAAACTACTTTTCACTTTATGTGTATATTGATAAATGTGCCCCTATGAGCGTTCACTTATTTTATTTGTATTTGAATTTTGGATGCATTATTGCTGTTTTGTATTATGTTTTTTTTTAACGTTAATGTACATCAGTGGTTAGCAGGGCTTCCAAACTCCATTAGGGGGTCTGATTCATACTGAGCGCAACCTGCGTTTGGGCAATGTTGCGTTAAAAAGCATCTGCAGCTTTTTAGGTTCGTCTGTACCCATTGGGCTTAAATTCATCAATTAGCGGATCTCAAGATACGTGCGCTGTTGAAGTTGACTGTAGGTCTACTGTGCTCTGCTATACAAGATGATGCAGGATACATGCAATACCTATGTGGAATACAAATTCGCCAAAGATATATATAATTAATGCCACCTGTTAACAATAAAGACATTATTGATCAAACTGTAAAAAAACAACAACCTTTTTTTCTATTTTTTTTAACTCATGAAAAACATTTTGCAGAAAATAATTTTTGACAGTTGCTCCTGATTGCAGACACATGTTGTAGCTGTATACACAGCCGTCATCACTAGTAATCAGCACTACACAGCTGTTATCACTAGTGATCAGCACTACACAGCCGTCATCACTGGTAATCAGCACTACACAGCCGTCATCACTAGTAATCAGCACTACACAGCTGTTATCACTAGTGATCAGCACTACACAGCCGTCATCACTAGTGATCAGCACTACACAGCCGTCATCACTAGTGATCAGCACTACACAGCCGTCATCACTAGTAATCAGCACTACACAGCTGTTATCACTAGTGATCAGGACGTAGACTAGACCTGTATTTGGAGCAAGAAAAAGTGCAGAAAAACACATATTTGAGAGATGGGCGGAGCTGGATTTGGATGTGGCTGAGCTTGAGTTTCCCTACTGTACATTGACTACAGAAAAAACGCACCTTCCCTGCTCCGTTCACTTCCTGAAATCGTAGGCTGCAGTAAGTGTCCTTTGCGTTCAAAGATGGAGCGGACAGGGTTGCCTTCACGGACGTATCTCCCGGGTTCTGGGCACACGCAGAGTGATTTTGCGGACGATGCGCTCAAAATCAGCAGATACAGGCCATGATGAATCAGACCCAGAATGTTGTTATTATTATTATTATGGCAGCACGGTGGCACAGTTGTTGGCATTGCTGTCTCGCATCGTCATGAGTTCGATTCCGCCCATGGCCTTATCTGTGTGGAATTTCTCCCCGTGTTTGCGTTGGTTTCCTCCTCACTTTATGTGAATATTGAAAAATGTGCCCCATAGTTACATATACAGGATAGAGTCCTGTCTATCGCCATGCTAGAAACATGCCCATTAATTTAAACTTCTCATTTTCAACATCATGACTGTCTTTAATACAGCTGACACTTTTGTGCAAAGTAAAATGAACATTGGAAGTTTCGGTCAAAGTCTGGTTTCCAACATCTCCAAAGACCTGTAAAGTTCAAGTACATTTGTGGGGAGAAAAATGCTTTGTCGCACCCCGATAAACAGGGAACACCCCGTTATGTGGGTGCGTAACTAGTTGCATGCATGCCTACCCTCAGCAAGGAACCCGTCCCCCTCACACACACAATACAGCCAACTCCTACTTTAGAAGATGGAACATTTTGCACCCATCTTGGCCTACAAATCCACGGATAGCACGAACCCCTAAGCTGCTGGCCCTATATAACTGCCACCCATGCTGCCCCTGGCACAGTACTAGACTTGCACTGCTGTGGGTGATCCGTAAAGACGACACCATCATCAGTGCACAGAGACCTTTGCCACATGGAACAGCGGCAGACGGAGCTACAGTGGTCAGATATTACATTAGTGTGGACGCTCCCACGATCATGTTTATTG
The DNA here is from genome assembly GCF_038048845.1 of Mixophyes fleayi. NCBI lineage: Eukaryota > Metazoa > Chordata > Amphibia > Anura > Limnodynastidae > Mixophyes > Mixophyes fleayi. Next base: position 270,642,443 of record NC_134406.1, read on the forward strand.
TACCAAAGCACAGTGCATCTGTTGATTTGGTTTACTAAACTTCCTAAAATTCTCAATCAACGGTGGAACGATGTCGGTCAAATGTGGCAGTGTGTACGCACTCACAACCAGCAGTTTAGGCAGATCTCTATAGAGTTTACAGAGTCACAATATTTTCAGCAGATGGTTATGAGAGATGAAGATCACAGATCTGAAGGTAAATCATAATGGCCTGTACACATGAATCAGGATGCTCATCAGGACTTTCAGTCGTTGGTAAAATCGTTGAAAATCGCATCTGCAATAATTTTCTGTAGTGTGTACCCAGCTTGGCTCATGCTGATTGTAGACATGGTAGAGGGGAGCAGATCCCTGTAGCGGCACAGGTAGCGAATGGCTCTGCAGATATAAGCTCCTGACATGCCCCCTCAGATCTCAGGCCCCTTGCCAGCTGCTACGCGAAGCTACCAAGGTAGTTAAGCAGATGGGAACAATTGAGGTTCCTGAGACAGATAGAGACATTGATTACCCTTCAATAGTTAGAGTTGAGCATCTGAGGGTGTGGTAGTGCGCTTATGTCAGTGTCCATAATTAAGGAAAACCTTATACAGCAGGATCAACCAGGGGGTAAATGTATGAACCTCCGGATTCTTCATCTCCGGCGAGTTCAGCGTCTTCAGCGCTTAAATTTAAAGCGGCGCTGCCTTGTAAAGGGAAACTTTCCTTTACAAGGCAGCGCCGCTTTAAATTTAAGCGCTGAAGACGCTGAACTCGCCAGAGATGAAGAATCCGGAGGTTCATACATTTACCCCCAGGTGTACTCTGCAAATGGAGTTAGGGATAACAAAGAACAATTATTCTACTTGCAGGAGGAGAGAAGTTCAGTAGAAAAGGACAGTGCAACAGAGTGTTAGCTCTTGAGAAGTATTAAGTGTTCTGCAAAGTGTTACTGTGTCATCTATTCATTCTGCAAATTAATGTTCAGCAACACGACTTGTGCTGCAATGATTAGCAGAGACTGTAAAGAAATCCATATAATTTATTTATCCAACAAAGGTAACTTTTCATCTCATTCTTTTCATCAGTTGGGCCCATGTTCCACGTCACCTGTTACATCTGTAATACATTAGATTTAGTGTTTTAAACCTTTATGTGCGGGGACCCTTATTTGACTAATTTACCACCACAGGCTCCTGAGGTTTGAGAGACTGAGTGTCATCTTGGTGGTTGACCTAAGCGTGCTACAAGTTGGGAACCACGAGGAACAAACCACCACTGTACACCCAGACTTCTAAGCAAGAGAGCACTCTATGCATTCAGGTGAGCGCTGCTGAGAGCACTTCCCTGAGTGGTCTGTACAGTGAAATGGTTAAATATATTATTAAGATCTATTAGAACACCAGTAAAGTGAGGTGAAGTGAGGCATGGAGGTAGACAAGTGCGTATGGACAGCAAGCGGACAGTCTGAGAGTCATCTGATAAGTTGTAACCAAGATCCATCATACTGTATATAGATTTACTGTCAGCATTTCCTGTGAACCTCTAACAGTCTCTAACAGTAAATACACCCAGGTTTAAGGACAGATCCTGTCAGAGATGTTATATAGAAGTTGTAAAATCGTCTTCTCTTTATTTAATTTCACTCTCGCTCCCCAAATCAAGCAATTACAAGTCAAAGGCACCATAAAACCCCAATGACTGATGAGCCCCACAAACCACGGAGAGCCTGATTAGTCGGAAGTTACTTCTGGGAAGTGGAAACAAATGACTCTATGTATCCATTTATCCACTAAATGAGATGTTGCCCTGAAGAGTTTACATAGAATCCGCAGACAGTAGAAAACAAGTTACTTCATTGAGAATGAAAAAATAAGACACAATTTTCAGTAATGTCCGTTCCGTCTGCTGCTGTGTGTTTTGGGATGTAGAATCCTTTCTAGTTTGTTGAATCTGACTTATTGTTAAGAAATAGGGTCTCATCTACATACCTGATTCATATCAGCATTCCTTTCCTATCAGTTAACAATGCCTGGGAGCTCTTATGTGTGTAGCTATGCGGTGCACCGCTGCATATTAGATCTCTTGCTGGCATTCTCCATATACACAGATGTCATTCAGCTGATTGCCATGTAAATAACAACCAGCATCTCTTCTGGTTTCAGTTTACTACATCAGCTGTGCAATCACTGCTGCACTCATGCAGTCGAACTTCCAGCAACCTGTGATTGGTTTTGCTGGCTTCATAAACCGCTTCCTGTTTCCAGTCCAATGCTGGTGATAGTAGCTGCTTGACCTAATGTGCCTTGTATCCTGACCTGCATTGTTCTAAGAATTCTCTGCCTTCATCTGCTCCTGACCTCGGATTGTTAAACAGATTTGCTCTTATATCTCTACCTGTCCTAACCTCTGGCTTGTTTAAAGGAACTGCTGTCTTCTTCTGCATTCTAACCTCGGCTTGTTTAATGAATCTGCTCTTATAGCTCTGCCTGCCCTCAATTTTGGCTTGCTAAAAGGAACTGCTGATTTATCCTGCTCCTGACCTAGGCATGTCTGTTACTCTGCATTAACCCTTGCCAGTCTGGCTCTGAGTGCTGCTATTTACATCCCGGTTGCTCACTACCTGCTACCGTGTGCTGTCCACTCCACCAGACAAGTGCCAGTTCATGCCGCATTAACCCCTTCACTTCCTCGGAAAGGGGACTGCTATAGGCGAACATCTCGAGAAGAGATTCTAGTAGTTGAGGATCTAAGTACAGTTGTCCTTAACATTGGGTCCAAGATGACAAGGATCTGGTCTGTTTTATTTTTCAAACAAAGCTTTATTCCTCAACACAAGCAAGAGAGCACTCTATGCATTCAGGTGAGCGCTGCTGAGAGCAATTCCCTGAGTGGTCTGTACAGTGAAATGGTTAAATATATTATTAAGATCTATTAGAACACCAGTAAAGTGAGGTGAAGTGAGGCATGGAGGTAGACAAGTGCGTATGGACAGCAAGCGAACAGTCTGAGAGTCATCTGGTAAGTTGTAACCAAGATCCATCATACTGTATATAGATTTACTGTCAGCATTTCCTGTGAACCTCTAACAGTCTCTAACAGTAAATACACCCAGGTTTAAGGACAAATCCTGTCAGAGATGTTATATAGAAGTTGTAAAATTGTCTTCTCTTTATTTAATTTCACTCTCGCTCCCCAAATCAAGCAATTACAAGTCAAAGGCACCATAAAACCCCAATGACTGATGAGCCCCACAAACCACGGAGAGCCTGATTAGTCGGAAGTTACTTCTGGGAAGTGGAAACAAATGACTCTATGTATCCATTTATCTACTAAATGAGATGTTGCCCTGAAGAGTTTACATAGAATCCGCAGACAGTAGAAAACAAGTTACTTCATTAAGAATGAAAAAATAAGACACAATTTTCAGTAATGTCCATTCAGTCTGCTGCTGTGTGTTTTGTAATGTAGAATCCTTTCTAGTTTGTTGAATCTGACTTATTGTTAAGAAATAGGGTCTCATCTACATACCTGATTCATATCAGCATTCCTTTCCTATCAGTGAACAATGCCTGGGAGCTCTTATGTGTGTAGCTATGCGGTGCACCGCTGCATATTAGATCTCTTGCTGGCATTCTCCATATACACAGATGTCATTCAGCTAGTTGCCATGTAAATAACAACCAGCATCTCTTCAGGTTTCAGTTTACTACATCAGCTGTGCAATCACTGCTGCACTCATGCAGTCGAACTTCCAGCAACCTGTGATTGGTTTTGCTGGCTTCATAAACCGCTTCCTGTTTCCAGTCCAATGCTGGTGATAGTAGCTGCTTGACCTTGTGTGCCTTGTATCCTGACCTTTTCTGCTCTAAGTATTTAACCTGCATTGTTCTAAGAATTCTCTCCCTTCACCTGCTCCTGACCTCGGATAGTTAAACAGATTTGCTCTTATATCTCTACCTGTCCTAACCTCTGGCTTGTTTAAAGGAACTGCTGTCTTCTCCTGCATTCTAACCTCAGCTTGTTTAATGAATCTGCTCTTATAGCTCTGCCTGCCCTGAACTCTGGCTTGCTAAAAGGAACTGCTGATTTATCCTGCTCCTGACCTAGGCATGTCTGTTACTCTGCATTAACCCTTGCCAGTCTGGCTCTGAGTGCTGCTATTTACATCCCGGTTGCTCACTACCTGCTACCGTGTGCTGTTCACTCCACCAGACAAGTGCCAGTTCATGCCGCATTAACCCCTTCACTTCCCCGGAAAGGGGACTGCTATAGGCGAACATCTCGAGAAGAGATTCTAGTAGTTGAGGATCTAAGTACAGTTGTCCTTAACATTGGATCCGAGATGACAAGGATCTGGTCTGTTTTATTTTTCAAACAAAGCTTTATTCCTCAACACAAAACTGTACTAGTCACCAGAATTATGGTTGGCACTGTTAATCCACCCAAAATTAAGGAGGATACATTTTACACTACATTTATAATCGGGGCCTGCATTGTACAGTATCCAGGATATATGCCAGCTTCTAGGATTGTGGCCTGCACTGTGTGCCAGTCTTCAGGATTGTTTTGTATACTAGGCACTAAATCTGGATTTGCAGTGTACAGTAGCCAGTTGCCTAATAGTCACCAGAATTTAGGTCTTTATCATATATAACCACCAACTTGTGTCTGCATTCTATACTTGGCCTCCATAACAGAGGTGTATATTATATACTGGGCACCATAATGGGCTTTGTATGCTAGCCAACTAGCATACATATTGGTTTTCTTATTCTATATGTTGGGGGTATTTCTCATTTTCTCTTGTTATTCAGTAAATTTCTAACAATGCAGGCCTCAATATTGTCCTGTATCGAGTAATTAGTTAGACTGAGACTACAAGGCGTAAAGGTGCCTCGTACATTAACTGATAGGATGCTTTCACTTTTGTAAATTTGTAAATTCCAGTTTGTGGGAGGTCCCTCCCCTGTGACCTCCTCCCTCTGCAGTTCGCAGACCCTGGTTATAATTGAGTTTCCACAAGGGAGGAACCAGAGGCTGTAGTTCACTAATACAACGTCCCAATGTGGTTACCGTTATCACTGAAACTTTAATAATGTTAAGATTTTGGGGGTTGCAAAAAAAATACAAAATTTACTTATCCCTTAAAGCAAGTATTTTCTTTTTTGTTATTTCCATGTTATGATTAAAAGTGGAAAATCTCTCATAATAAGCTTGTTTCCATTGTTCTAACAGTGTGATAATGAAATGTAGTTATACATATTCAAATTTAATGTAACATTTATATTCAGTTTTGATGCTAATAACCTAATACAACAGTATTACAATAGTACATTTATCTCCGTCCGTCTAGAGACACACAGAATCCACACTCGTATATTGTAGCTCTACAAATGCAGCCCAATAAACACTAATTCAGTCAAAAGTTGTTGCTATTTTGGATAATACCCCGCAAAGGCCGTTGAAGCCACAAGGAAGTGGGGACAACATAATGCTTCAGGAATGTTACATTTTGGGCTATCTTTCATTATTATTTTCCGGTGTGTTGTTATTGGGTTCATGTGTGTACATTGTGGCAGAAAAGTTGTATTTGTTGTTTTCTGTGATTGTAACAAGACGAATGTGAGGGAATGAGCTGTTTCCCCAGCTGGTCTGTGGGGCTGATTTATCAGTGGGCAAAATTGCTGCCGATAGCTTCTCCCAATTCAGGAAGTTCTACCGCCGGCAATAACGCTGCTTTCACCTTTGTACTCTGTACCGCCGCGATACCTGTTCTGTTGCCGCCATGTCATGATGACGACAACATAGTGATATCATTTAAAAATGAAATGAAACATTTTTTAATGCGTAAAAGGTTTTGTTTTTGTTTTAATTTCAATCATTGTTATTTATTTGATTTTTCTTAATCTTTATATTTTTTTCATTAGTGGAACCGGATTTAGGTTCCACTAATGAAGGCCACGGTTGGGAATTGAACTCATGACCTCAGTGCTGTGTGGCAGAAGTGCTAACCACTGAGCCACCGTGCTGCCTGTTCTTTAATTTTACCCCTGTTTGTGGCTGTTATTATGTTTCATATCCTTAATACAATGTTATAGTTATTTTCTATATTACAACATGCACCGAAGAGCCCACAAATGTCAGTTGAAAACTCAAAAAAACTTTTAGGCAATTGTCTAGAAGAGGCCTCATTCACGGAGAAGTGGCAAAATCTGAAGAGCAGACTGTACAATAGTATAAACTCTAAATCAAAGTCCAACCTCTGACCACATAAAAATCGCCCCTTATAATAAAATAAATATTTTGGTTTTTCTCCTAAAATTCTGCTCTGTTTCCCTTATATTTCAGTTATTCATCTCCTTCCATTGTACAGGTGTGCGCTATAAAGCTCGCTATTCTGTTGTACGTTGTTTTATGTGAAGTAATTGAGCTGCGCAGGTGCATCCTGGATATGATACAATAATTAATTTTGATGTTTATCAGCATGTAAGGACACAGCAGATTCCTGCTGGGATTTGTGGCCAAACATTTATTGGAAAAAGAACAATTACAGGAAGCGCATTGATTCCTAAGTAAGTAATTCTGTCTCGTTTTATACTGTAAGATTCTTTACAGCGATCAGTCTGCCTAAGTGGATACGTTTCTCTGTCAGTCTAATCTGCGCAACTATGAACTAAGTATAAAAAGCTAAATGGTAAATTAGACCCTGTATATTCTACAACCTTTTAATTTCTGTGTTGCCAACGTTTAAAATAATATCCAGGGACTCCTCAGTTGTAAGGAGCTGCATCTAAGTGCGTCATTCGATCGCTGTCTGTCCGGATCTATGTGCGCTAAGAAGCTACAAATCACTTGTTTAATAAAATTCATTATAATGTGTTTTTTTGCTATTTTTACTACTCTTCAATAAATAACATTTAATGCACAGGAAATATAACTACTGAGAAAAACATTCAATATACAGAAATTGTACTGTACAGTTGGTCAACAATTAAACATAGATGTATTTTCAGGATAACGTTTAAAAAAACGTAGAAATTAGTAAATTCTGGCAAACATGAGGAACTGTAAATTGTGATTTTTAAAAATGTACATTTTGATTTTATGATGGTTCGTGAGTAATACAATTATGATACTAAGGGGCAGATTCAATTAGCCAATAGGTGCTGCAAGACATCACCTCGCTGTCTGGTTACGCACATTGTCCGGTACAGAAATCTCCGCACACTTTCCGCGGCATCTCAACTCCGATGCGATGTGTTTCCGCGGACTGTTCCAGAATTACATTGCTTCACCTGGCGCCGACTTGAATCTTATTGTAACATTCAAAAGTTTGGCCACCGCTGATTAAATTGCATTTTTCATGAATCTCTACAGATTTGCAATAATACACAAGTCTGTGGACTATGAAGGACAGTCCAAAACCTTCATTTTCATTCCTGTAAGTACTTAAGGAATTATATTGAGTTATTTTGGAGCATTGTCCTGTTAAAATATCCAACCTCATTTCAGTTTCAGCTCACTGACTTGTGGACATTCTAGGATTTACTAATATTGAATGAGTAAAACATTCTCTGTAGAGCTCTGTGTAATATGATAGTGTTATACATATTTATATATTAATGTAGTAATTTGTGAACTTTAATAAAATTTGCAACATTGTAAAATACCTGAGATGTTTACGAAGAGGAAGCCATTTTCTTTTCCAATTTCTATTTCCTTTCAAGACCTATATACTAAAAGGAATTCATTTTAGTGTGAGGAGCAAAGTAAAAACAAAAATAGGAGTACATTTGCTCCTGGAAAAACCATGTTGCAATACCAGGGGTACAAATACATTTATTTTTTGCAAGCAGGAATAATACCGGCTGCTTTTGCATGTAGCACACAAATTGTGGGCAGATTTATTTTTGCACAGCAATTTAGAGTTCAGCTAGGACACGCCCCCTTCCAACTCTAATACTGTCTGTATTATTATATTTCCCCCGCCTTCACCCTACAGTGCAATATAGTTTTGCCAAAATGCTAATTTGCGTCTTTTATTTTTTGCTTTGTTCCTCTAAGTGATTCCCAAAGTGTTCAGGACATGGCTCAAAGAGTTCTAAATAAAATTAATAGAGTGATCCACAAATGTTATTTCACATATACACAGATCATTCTAGTGACTAATATACGATACACAGAGCATTCTAGTGACTGATATACAATACAGAGCATTCTAGTGACTGATATACAATACAGAGCATTCTAGTGACTGATATACAATACACAGGGCATTCTAGTGGCTGATATACAATACAGAGCATTCTAGTGTCTGATATAGAATACAGAGCAGTCTAGCGACTGATATAGAATACAGAGCATTCTAGTGACTGATATACAATGCACAGAGCATTCTATTGACCGATATACAATACAGAGAGCATTCTAATTACTGATATATACAAAACAGAGCATTCTAGCGACTGATATAGAATACAGAGCATTCTAGTGACTGATATACAATACACAGAGCATTCTAGTGACTAATATACGATACACCGAGCATTCTATTGCCTGATATACAATACAGAGAGCATTCTAGTGACTGATATACAATGCACCAGGCATTTTAGTGTCTTATATACAATACACAGATCATTCTAGTGACAGATATACAATACAGATCATTCTAGTGACTGATATTCAATACAGAGAGCATTCTAGTGACTGATATACAATACAGAGCATTCTAGTGCCTGATATACAATACAGAGAGCATTCTAGTGACTGATATACAATGCGCCAGGCATTCTAGTGACTGATATACAATACAGAGAGCATTCTAGTGACTGATATACAATGCACCAGGCATTCTAGTGACTGATATACAATACAGAGAGCATTCTAGTGACTGGTATGCAATGCACCAGGCATTCTAGTGACTGATATACAATATAGAGAGCATTCTAGTGACTGATATGCAATACAGAGAGAGATCAGTAGTCTCTGGCAAAGGAAGTGTATGATATTCAAACATATAATGTGTAATACAATATTTATTATTCAGGGAAATAGAGATAAAATTTAAAACATATAGTTCATATATGGTCCGGACCAGCAATACTCTGCTCTGGCCGGAGGCTGTGTGGTTCAAACTTCTCCGTGCCCGTCCGATGTCTGCGCATGCGCACTAGCTTCCAGAGACTATGCCGGCTGTATCAGCTGTTCCATTTACCCGACAAGCAGGCACACTCATGGGGGATATAGGTGAATGTTGAAAATAATTCCTGCTCGGAGTAGCTAGTCGGCAGAGTCTCTGGAAGCTAGTGGGCATGCGCGGACATCGGACAGGGCACAGAGAAGTCTGAACCCCACAGCCTCCAATCAGAGCAGCTCCCTGCTCCTGGGGAATTAAGGACTATCTGTGCATAATCTCTTAAAAAGAAGTGAGAGGACTCCAGAGCGATGCATAGGGTTATCTGTTAACCGAACCTATTTGGAACGTCAACCCAGGAATTTCCAGATGGGGCATCTATAGCCCCTTACCTTGGCACAACGATACTGAGAATTTACTCAGCTGTAGCCTTCCACGAGTATTCCACTAACCTACTGAATAATGAGTGACTTTCCACACACCACCTACTGAAGCACATTTATGTGTCTGCAATTTTTCCTATTGTTCAGAACTGTTATGGGACTTGATTCTCTCCTTAGCATATCTAAGATGTTAGAGTTCTAATTATTTCCCTCCATTCTTATAGAAGTTATATCTATGTGAATTTATATGGAGGAATACTTTTAATAACTGGATTTATTGTATATTGTGCATATAACACTTGAGTGTATATTCCAGAGTATTACTGGTCCGGACCATATATGAACTATATGTTTTAATCTTTATCTCTATTTCCTTGATCAATAAATATTGTATTACACATTATATACTTGAATATCATACATTTCCTTTGCCTGAGACTACTGATCTTATCCATCTCCCAGTGCGCCAGGTAATACTGCTCTTTTACTTTTTTTTATTTCTTTAGTATTACCACAAGAGGCAGCATTTCACACACTAATATTTAGGAAGCGCGGTTTATCCCCACTTTTCTATTATATATATGTGCCAGGCATATTATATTCAGCTGTACAATGGTGGGGGGGGGGGGTTACGCATACTGGAGATCATATAAGAAGCTCCCCCGATAAATGCTTTGGCTTTTGATACGTTCATTGTATTGTACGAAGTAAAATAATTTCCGATGTGATCAATGTGGTTCCAAAGCACAAGAGTTTTATTAACAAAATAGTTTACAGGGCAAAGTATTGCATGCATATGCCTGTGCGGGCGGCACAGACAACAAGCTTTTATCAGAACGTTCTGGTTTCAAAAGCCAGAGTTGAACAATTTCTACACTGTACAGTCATAAAAAGCAGTGACATCACACATTTACTCAGATACAGTATGAAAGTGCACATCCATAGGATGGGTCAGGACCTCCCAATTACTCGATACCCCATTGGTTGATTCCTCTGGTTCTTTGAGGTGGGGGTCATCTTTCCATATATAGCCAGATGTCTTTTCTCAGGCTCCTACCCCTGGAACTTTATAAACTGATTCCTTTATGGCATCTCTGGAGCTGCTATTTGGTGTATGACAAGTAATATTAGTTATAACTAGCATTCACAATGTGCGAACGCTACATAAATAACACCGGAAATGTTCTTATGCGATTGCAAACAGAATGAGACCAAACTCAATGTAATTAACATGTTGAATACATTAATTACCTTCTTCACCCCATTATATATTATATTAACTGAAATAATTAGATTAAACTTATTTTCTTGTTGTTATTTGCTAAAGATAATTGTTGGATGGCATACTAATCTACTAATCACATTGCAACCGATATTAGAGTACAGAAATAATAGATTACTTCAAAATAGATGTGCGCCATACAAAAGTTTAAACCTTATAGCAAAGTCCAATCTCCAACACTGTTTGGGCAATATCTTGGAAACAAATACATTTCACATTTCACCTAAACTAGAGCTCTATATAGCCTCATATGTGGGTTATATAGTGGCTGTCTTTATTACAAGAGGCACTTTTGTGTGTGTAAAAATGTTTTATTCCATCATCATCATCATCAACATTTACTTATATAGCACCAGCAAATTCCGTAGCGCTTTACAGTTGGACAATTCCATTATTCAGAGTACATCAGGAAATACGCTTCTACTCTGAAATGCAACATTATGATCAAGTCTGTGATCTACGACCGGCTCGGAGTTGGTGCAAAGTGAAAGCCCCTTTGCAAATTATTTTATATGGGGCAAAGTTTGTCTAGAAATGTGATTGTCAGCTGGAGCGCAACTGGGAAATAGATCACCTATACTGACAGCAGGGACGGGCTGCCTGATTTTAGCCCAGGGTTGGGGGGTGCTGCAAGACTCGGCTCAGCAGCCTATTAAGAATATTTTAAAGGAAACAAAATGCAGATATTGCAGTGACCCACTATGGGATTGGCCCGGGGGTAGATGTCCCCCTGCCCCCCAGCCCAGCCAGCCCCTGACTGACAGTCATATGCACACTTGCATATCACCTACATATCCGATTGGACAATGAGGGCAGATAGGCCATGCCCCTGATTCACCAAAGCCCCACCCATTGTAAAAGACCACGCCTCCTGTTCAGCAGATCATGGCCCTTTTGGCCATGAAAATTGGGCCATTACCTGAAAAATCGAGGTAGTCTGCCAGTATGGACCAGTTATAAACTGACACAAATGCTGGATCATAATAAGCAAAAATGATTATGAAGTAAATATCATCTAAATTATAAATTCCCCTTTTTTTTAAACAACTGGAAAAACATAAGGATTCAGTGACTATTCACACTCCTATTTATTCAGTGATGGGTAATTAGTCAATTTTCTCTTTGGGTAGCATATATTCAGATAACACATGTGTTATTAGGAGATAAGAGAGATGTATGCCGCTGTGCATATAATATATGTGTAAATGATATCCATGAAGTTCCTGTGATTGAGCATGGAGCCTATTCTGGAGCTGAAATATGATAGGTCTAAACCCCTCATTTTCTCCTATGTCCCGATTCATCTCTTAATTATCACTATTAAGTGGAGATTTGCGAGTATTGTAGTTTGAAACAAATGCTCATGTAACAGCTGCTTCTAATATAACTTTTATTAGTATGTTGTAATGAGCAGTAACGTCTGATTTAGTCTGTCTGGTCTCTACGGGGCTCACACTGATATGTCTGGTTGTTTAGCATAAAATGCGCACAATTGTACAGCGCAATGATGGGCTGCGCAAATATCGCTGTTATTGAGATGGTGATAACAGAGGAAAATCATTGGAAAGATTGTTTATTCTTTACATAAACCATTTTTTTTAATGCTTTAAAGTTTTCATGTTCATTTTTTTTTTATATTTTTAATCAGTTTTGAAGCTCTTCTTTTATACTTTACATTTTCTCGACAAGTGGGACTGAAAGCCCAAGTACGAGCGTGCTGCGAGCTGTCCGGACGGCGACGCGCGCGTATATCCCTAGAGACAGCGCCGGGGGAACGGTACGTTAACTCTTACCATGCTGGGCCAGTATCGCGGGGCAGTTGAGCATCTCTCAGTTGCCTCTGTAAGAATTTCTTGATAAATTGACATAAATAAAAAAAAATTGCCGGGATAATCAGCGATAGCAAAAAGAATTATCCTAATTGCTGCAATTGGGCCATTGACCAAAAAGCCCCCCATTTATGGTGTAATTCATGAACGAACACAAAATTAACGTAATGTGCGCTTTGTAAAAAATACTTGCACAAATCGATTATAGGCGCGTCCGTGTTCAGCAAGGAGCGAATCTGAAGATACGTCTGGTGATGAATACGGGTCTAGGTCCGCTCTGCTCTAACTAAAGTCACAAAAGAACGCACAGAAAAAAAACCCTATTCAATTAATGTCACCTGTTAATAATATAGTCATTAATGGGCAAACATTAAAAAATAAAAATATATATTTCCCCCCCCATGAAATACATTTATTCGGATGTTATTAATGTCAACTGTACATCAAATGCATTGTTACAGCTGCTCCTGATTGCAAACACATGTTCTAGCTGTATACACATGTTCTAGCTGTACACACAGCCGTCATCACCAGGGCTGCCATCAGAGGGGCTAAGGGCACTACTGATGTATGGGGTCCAGACTCACCAGGGAGACCACCAATGATCTGGGGGCAGTGAACTTCCCTTCATCCTAATTAAGGAGGGGGCACATGGCCCGGGCACCCCTCTCCCAAGGGGATCCTGGCGCAGGGCAGTACCAAAGGCGACACCTGTCTCCAGCTCCCACCTCATTCTACTGTCCAGAGGCGTTGAGTGTATCGTCATAACGTTGCGACGAACAGCAGAGGAGCCACCAGGTACGGCCAAGACAAGAATAGAAGATGAAGAATTCGAAGAGAAGCGGGGGAATGAAGCTGCGGTGAGGAGAGGAGCCTATAAGTGAGGCAGGGGTCTTAGAAAGCACAGTGCCATATCTATAAAAAAAATAGTAATGGTGGTGTTGACACTTAGCTATTAAAAGCAAGCATAGGCAAACCAAGGGGAGTTTCCCAGTGCCTGGAAACCCCCCCCCCCCTCCAAGCCTGGGGCACTGTATAATTGAGGTGACTGGACCCTGCTCCGGCTTCACACAGCTCTACTTGAAAAGGGGGAGCTGCCTGCACCTAACAGGAGTGCACGCAGCATTGCCCATGTATATTATGGGGATAGGAAGAGCTGGAGAGCAGCCAAGCACTGTCTAAAATTATAGCCATGTCCCCATGTATGTTGGTCACGCCCACTGGTGCTGTGGTGTGGAAACCCCCCTCTACAAATCCTGCGTTTGCCTCTGGCAAGAGTGCAATTTCTGTTACAGCCATCAAATTTCAATTGAAAGTCATGCTGGTTATACCATAAATCAGAAGAAAGAGGTTAGTTTTCAAGGAATTATTCATTAAAAAAAAAATCACAGAAGGACTATTGTTGGGAGAATGGTCTGTGGGACTGTCCTTTTATCGACCAGCGATATAAATATGTCTTACTTATGGACTAGCAGAATTTGCACTGCACATAAACCAAGCCATATATTTATCAATTTAGCAAATAAGAACTTGACATTCAAATACTAAAGATCCCATTATGTTTGGTTAGAAAAGAAATAGCCTCTTACTGATATTGCTTAAGTGCCTAATCCTGTGTTTCCCAAACTGTGCGCTGCGGACGGAAATTTCTGCCTGAACCCAGATCAATCACCCCAGTTTTTGGTTCTTTTCTTTACTAATTATTGCTAATCTTGCAGCAATTCCAGTTATATTCCAGTAATTATACAAAACTTATATAACATAGATATGTAGAAGTATATGTCACATATATGCATACTGACCTTCCAGTTTCTTACTGTATCACTTGTCACGTCATCGGGGTCATTGACCATTTTTCTTTGATTGGCTGGAGACTGGGTTAAGGCCTCATCCCTTAAGGAAGCCAGTAATTAGAATCAGATCACTTTATATTGGTCTGTTTTCTGTAGTAAGCAGTAATGGTCATTTTACGATCCACATAAATTACAGGCTGATGCATTACGTTCCCAAGTGCACCTACAACTACTCTAAGCGCATATGAAGGTGCACGCTGACTTCCCAGGTCTTTGGAAACACAACTGTAAAATCGATCTGCGTCTCTTTTCCGGGTTGGTGGATGACCCGAGAATTGGGCAAGGCAGAAGCTGTAAAATCATCACATCAAAATCCAACTTACTAACGTCTTTGGACTGCCCCCATTTATTCACCTTAACATTTTTAGTGTTTCTCCTAAAACATTGCCCCATTTAGCTTCATGTATGCCTTAAATTAATGACTAGATAGAGGAGACCATTGGGATTGTCTATATTACATATTACATCTGTATTACATGTATCACTGTGGTGTGTTTGAAGCTCCATAGGAGAATTTCCCATATTGCAAAGACAGTAAGAATATTGGATGTGTGTGGGGTCTGGTTGTGCTTGGATGTTATTTAGGGACTGGTATGGGTGGGATGTTAATGTTATGTGGGGACTGGTGTGTGGTGGGATGCTAATGTTATGCGGGGACTGCTGTGTGGTGGGATGTTAATGTTATGTGGGAACAGCTATGTGGTGGGATGTTAATGTTATGTGGGAACAGCTATGTGGTGGTGGGATGCTAATGTTATGTGGGGACTGCTGTGTGGTGGGATGTTAATGTTATGTGGGAACAGCTATGTGGTGGGATGCTAATGTTATGTGGGGACTGGTGTGTGGTGGGATGTTAATGTTATGTGGGGACTACTGTGTGGTGGGATGTTAATGTTATGTGGGGAGTCAGAAGGATGCTCTCTGCATTGAAGACTACTCAGATGGAACTGGTAGGTGTTGTACTTGATGGTCGGTCTTTGACATAACCATTTTTTATATATTTCATTGACAATATACAATCACCGCCCTAGGGCACTTGCTTGTGTATGCTCCGAGGCCAAAAGTTGCCCTTGACTGCTTTTACTAAGTTTTCCCCATACCATTATATATATTTGAATACAACCCCTCTGACCCCTCCACCCCCCAGGTATCCTCTTCTCCTATTCCTTCCATTGTCTGCTACATGTAAAAGTAGGTAGCTGTAACTGTATCACCTCAACCAGCAGCTCACCCTACCTGGTCAATCTGGGCTTTCAGTTTCATAGTGCATGAAAACAAGCCAGACAAGATAATTGGGACCCCCAAATTATGAGCGGAGAAAGGGAGGCGCAAACGTTGCAAATAGCAACATTGAATAGTGGGGGACAAGGCTACGGTGATGCAGAGCTTTGGGGGCAGCACGGTGGCTCAGTGGTTAGCACTTCTGCCTTACAACACTTGGGTCATGAGCTCAATTCCCAACAATAGCCTTATCTGTGAGAAGTTTGTATGTTCTCCCCGTGTTTGCGTGGGTTTCCTCCGGGTGCTCCGGTTTCCTTCCACACTCCGAAAAACATACTGGTAGGTTGATTGGCTGCTAACAAATTGACCCTAGTCTGTGTGTCTGTCTGTGTGTCTGTGTGTTAGGGAATTTAGACTGTAAGCCCCAATGGGCAGGGACTGATGTGAGTGAGTTCTCTGTACAGCGGAATTAGTGGCGATATATAAATGATGATGTAGGAGGCGATCATGTCACCATGCCCCCTGCCCACTTGTCAACGAGGGGACACTGTAAGCACTAGGGAGAGCAGGATTCAGCACTACAGTTTGACCAGCAAAACTTTTGCAGACTGTTTAAATAGTTACATGTAGGATGTGGTATCGGTATTTTGAAAGAAAAGGAAGTGAGTATTCAGGGTGTTATATTGGTGTTTGATTACAATATATTTATAACTTAGGCTGTGGGGAATTAGCATTTAAGTCTGACTCATCCAATTTTCTGCCAAATCCTGATATGTTTTATGTACTCAGCAGCAGTAGGACAGACCAGCAGACGCCTCCACCCAATACCAATAAAACACAGGTAAATAAAGGATCTAATATTCATTCATAAAATAATAAAACGTTACAGTAACATGTATGTAACACCCCCCTAGTGGTGTTTTAGTTAAACCTTTACCTCAGTGAATAGAGGAGGGGTCACCTAGAGGGTAAGATAGAAGTTTCTGAAAAGTTACATAAACTGGTTACCATGGTGATAACCCAGCCCAGCCTGTGAGACTAAGTGAGAGGAAGGAGGGGCTGTCATTAAGGGGGGATAGGAACTGAGAAGGGAGACACAAGAGGAGAGTTGTAGCTGGGGACCTGGGGTGGAAGCTCCCAGGCTCCCCCAGCATTCCCTGGAAGTCTGAGCATGGTGACTGAGCCAGGGCAAGGAATGTGTGCACTGGATGAGGGGGAGAACTCCATGCCACTATAGAGAACCCAAGAGAGAGGGGGACACTTTGCATGGAAGAGGCCCTGGAGTGAGGGCTGCTACAAGAGGCCTGGTAGCTGTAGTGTCAGATCCTGAGGCTGAGAGTACACAGAGTGACGTGTCAGAGCACAGGAGACATCATCCCCGCAGAGGAGGGGTGAGCTGCAGTTGAGAGGTACACAGAGTGTGTCAGAGCTGCATGGAGGAGAGGCTGCCTGCCTATTAGCATCCATGCATGTGCCCCTGCAGAAAGGGTATCTGCAGTGAGTATGGAGTGTAAGAGAGACCAATGATTTATGTTATATAACATCTGGATAACATTAAGAACTGTGCAGGAGGAGTAATGAGATATATTTGCAACCATATTCGTATTGCTCATTAAGAACTGTGCTGGAGAGAGTAAGGAGCTGTACATATATTTCTTTATTGCTGCAACCATTATGATTATCGTGCTGGAGGAAGAGTGTAAATAAAGAGTTGAGTTTGTTATAGAGATGGTCTGGCGCCCAAATTATTGTGACTTCTATTACACTGCACCAAAGTGACATTACCTGTGTCCCACTAACTACAAAGAAACACCTGCATGTGCAGGGACCCCCTGATCATTTACACCCATGCCCATCAGCTAGCCAGGGCTTGAGAAGGAGGTGCACTGTGTACCCTTTGCACCCCACACTACACACAGTGACAGGGGGTTACATGTATAATTACAATATGTAATTGTACTCCAGATATACAGAACGGCCACGTGTCAGTCAGGAGTCAAAACAGATGTATTTATTGTTCTTTCCATAAAATATGCGCTTTCATACTGCGCACAATAAATGTGTTCGCTTGCGTCCGCATGTAAGACTGCACCACTTCTTACGCTTAGTATTACGGGGCAGGCAATTATAGGTCATTACGGTAAGAGCACAGGAATAATAAATAATAAAAAAACCACAATGCGCCTCCCCACAAATAAAAGTGATACCAGAACCAGCGCTCATTGCCAGGCTCATAGCCAGACTGTTGCGGCAATTGAAACCCACCCCACAGAAAAAGTAGCCCCATTCTGAAGGCGCTAGAGTTCCTCCCAAAACAAAAGTTGTCGGGGAGTATTTATTTTAATAAAATATTTTTGTCACAGTGTTTTTAATAGTGTATTTTTTCTAGTGCACAATAGGTCCCAGCGGTTCCTGGATGCAGGACATGCTGGTGCTTGTAGTTCTGTCGCAGCATAAGGCTGTCTTTGGTAAATAGGCTTCCCCATGCTTCACCTGAGGTCTCCGGCAAAGGCTACCGTCAGTGATACTCAACAATGGCTACGGCCGGCCCGGGGCTTTGTTATATAGTGAGAAGACTTAAATCCGGGGAAAAACTTCCATTTTTTTCCCCCTTTTTTAAATAGACCCCAGAGATAGTGACACAGAGATTGGTAAGATTGAGTGTGAGATCCTGCAAGTCAGTCTAGTGTTAAGAGTATGACTCAGAGGAGCACCCGAGAAGACTTCTCTGAGTCCTGAGTGTTGTCAAGAGCAAGTTAAGAGAGAGCTGAGACCAAGCACGCTAATGTGACTTCAAATGTATAGAAGTGAAAATGACAGTTCCACTGTATGTGAGTGTCAGCTCTTCAGCCCAGTGTGGGGTAATGAGATTATTATTGCCTTATGTGATTTAGTTTGACAAATAACTGCATGCAGGTCAGTGATTGCTGCTGGAGAAGAGGATGTTGGACCACTCATGTCCATTGTTATTAATATGCATGTGAGGGGCACCAGGGTAACTCACAGGATCCTGAGGAGGGAGAGGCTGATCTTCTGCCGGGTGTTTGAACCAAGCACGCTACAAGATAGCGGTTAGGACACACTGACACCAGAAACAAACATGTCCAGGGGTTACAATATATAGTTCACCTTTGCTGGTTAGTTGGTACCAGTTATACATTTATCACAGTAAAGGTGAAGGTGCTCGGTAGCACTCCAGGTGCACAATTACTAGTCCCATGTCCCCAACAGTCTCATTTTACTGCAGGATAAAAGAGCATGTCCTGGCAATTTTGGGGTCATGACTTCAGCAAAATTGCTGGTGGGGTTGGCTGCAGACCAGGCCACGGCCTGGCATTTCTCTATTGATATTTTTATTAAAAATGATGGTAGATTTATTACAAAGCACCACTCATAATGCAGCTCTGTAGAGGACATGGAATCAGTCCCTGCCCCCATTGGATCTTGCAGTCTAAATTCCTTACCACACACATAGAAATACAGGTTAAGATCCATTTTATCAGAAGCCCGTTAACCTACCAGTATGTTTTTGGAGTATGGGAGGAAAGAGGAGCACCCGGAGGAAACCAACGCAAACACGGGGAGAAATTCCACACAGATAAGGCCATGGGCGGAATCGAACTCATGACGATGCGAGACAGCAATGCCAACAACTGTGCCACCGTGCTGCCATAATAATAATAATAACAACATTCTGGGTCTGATTCATCATGGCCCGTATCTGCTGATTTTGAGCGCATCGTCCGCAAAATCACTCTGCGTGTGCCCAGAACCCGGGAGATATGTCCGTGAAGGCAACCCTGTCCGCTCCATCTTTGAACGCAAAGGACACTTACTGCAGCCTACGATTTCAGGAAGTGAACGGAGCAGGGAAGGTGCGTTTTTTCTGTAGTCAATGTACAGTAGGGAAACTCAAGCTCAGCCACATCCAAATCCAGCTCCGCCCATCTCTCAAATATGTGTTTTTCTGCACTTTTTCTTGCTCCAAATACAGGTCTAGTCTACGTCCTGATCACTAGGGATAACAGCTATGTATACAGCTACAACATGTGTCTGCAATCAGGAGCAACTGTCAAAAATTATTTTCTGCAAAATGTTTTTCATGAGTTAAAAAAAATAGAAAGAAAGGTTGTTGTTTTTTTACAGTTTGATCAATAATGTCTTTATTGTTAGCAGGTGGCATTAATTATATATATCTTTGGCGAATTTGTATTCCACATAGGTATTGCATGTATCCTGCATCATCTTGTATAGCAGAGCACAGTAGACCTACAGTCAACTTCAACAGTGCACGTATCTTGAGATCCGCTAATTGATGAATTTAAGCCCAATGGGTACAGACGAACCTAAAAAGCTGCAGATGCTTTTTAACGCAACATTGCCCAAACGCAGGTTGCGCTCAGTATGAATCAGACCCCCTAATGAAGTTTGGAAGCCCTGCTAACCACTGATGTACATTAACGTTAAAAAAAAAACATAATACAAAACAGCAATAATGCATCCAAAATTCAAATACAAATAAAATAAGTGAACGCTCATAGGGGCACATTTATCAATATACACATAAAGTGAAAAGTAGTTTTCAATCCTTATCGCAATGATAAGGATTGAACTATTTCTTACATTTATGTACAGCCCTGCACAGAAACAGCAGTTCCGAAAAACTGCTGTTTCTGCGATGTAAAAAATCATACTTACCCCCCTCTTCGGAAGCGCTGCCTCCAGGTCTTCTCCTCGTTCTTTTCATTCTTCAATTGCGCATGTCCAGTTCCAAGAACTGGACATGCGCACACAGATCCCCTCTCTGTCTCTGCAACGATAGTTGCAGAGAGAGCGCGCAGAGTGACAGGGAGGGATCATGTGATCCCTCCATACATGCGCTGTCCAGCTCTGCTCTTCGGAGCAGAGCTGACAGCATTAGATTTCTTGCATTCCGATGATGTACGCCAGCTTCAGCTGGTACATTAACATGACAAGTTCCCGAAAAAAGTTTTTTCGGGACTTGTTAGATTGCGGCCAGGAGCAGTCACCATTCTGTTGAATGGTGACTGCTCCCAAAAACGAAGAGGAATGCAAAGCAGCAGATATCCATGATATCTGCTGCGATGCACCCTTAATAAATTTGCGGAGGACAGGAGGCACCTTAATGACCCGTTAAAAGCACTATCGTGCTTTCTTAAATATGCCCCATAGGCATTATTTACAGCGAGTACAGTGAGATGCTTATCATTAAGACGTAGATTTCTGCCTTGTCTGAGACATCATAGATTAAATGTCAAAGAGCACAACAAGGATTATCCTGAGAACCTCACATCCTCCTTGTTCTTGAAGTTTAGAGAATGCCGTTTACATGATGCATTGACATAGCTTCCTTGACCTATTTGACTTCACGGTATTGCCCTGTCAAGGAGTGTTTAGGTATTTTATTACACGCTCCAACCGTTATCTAATGGGAAAAATATTTGTCTGAAAATGTCTCTCTGCGTTCTCATATTTCAGCCGTGCCGATCTCAGCTACACCCTGGGCTGTAAACATCAAAGACAAGGAATATTGCGGCCACTGATAATATTTTAAAATATCTTTCATAATAACAGAAACATGCTGCGTAGGTGGAAATCGCCCAACCGCAACATCTTCTGTAATACAATGTAACGCAATTTTATTTTCAGAGGGATATTAAAAGTTGTATAAATGATGCTGTGTATAAGCTTTCCCCCAGGTGCGGTATGTGCTCGGTGCAAAACATGCCCAAGGTGCTCATTAGGTCTCAGTCTTCATCCCGTCTCCAAAAGCAGAACGACCTCTTCAGACCAGACCCCTGGAGCTGTAAGGGGGTTGTGGTCTTCAAGCCCCTCTTCTCTGCAAGGCTAAGAGAGACCCCTTTATCCTTGGCTTCTGCCAAACCTTTTCCAAGAACCTGGAGCTCCCAAAAACTTCAGGGAGGTGGCAACAATACGCCAATTCACCTATCTGGGCACAGATAGAGGGGTCCATAAGTGTCCAGTCTGTCCTGGGAATAAACAAAATGTGCCACACAAAAAATAAGTGACATGACAAAAAAAGGGATAAGGAAATGCGTTAAATAAATAAATACCTTATAAGGCTCCCATTAACTTATTGGGATCCTAAACAATGTCACTATTCAACTAAAGAATCAGGCAAAAGGAAAGCGTTGCGTCTAAATGACCAATGGTTCCTATAGTGCGCTTGACACTGTTTGACTAAGCATCCCGGCTTTTGCATCCCGAACCTGCATTTTGCTTGTTGTAACCTTCTTCTCCACGGTGCTTTAGCCCTCTAGACAAAGAATTAAATTAAGCAGCCACACATTCATGGGGTGTTTTCAAACCCAATGGGCCTGACTCAGGGCACGTATCTGCCCATATTGAGCATATCATATGCAAAATCACTCTTCGCACGCCCAGATCATGTAGATACGGCCGCGGACGCTGCAATGTCCGTACGAAAGCGAGCATACTACTGCCTATGACTACGAGAAGTGAACTGGGCAGGGAAGGGGCGTGTTGCCATATTCGCTGCACAATAGGGGCGTGCCAAACCCCAGCGCAGCAGCCACGGGCCGTATCAAGCTCTACGGGCGTGAAAGTAACTGGTCTTTCTGCCGTATCTCTTGCACCAGCTCTGGGACCAGTACGTCCAGATCAGTAATGATGACAGTTTCGTATGCATGCTGTAAGATGAGTTTGCAATCACGTATTGTAATTTTCATTTTATGTTCAGAAGACACTAACAACATTCCAATGAATGTGTTTCATGGAAGAAAAAAAAAATGTCATGTTTTTTAACTGTTTTATCATTAATGCATCTATTATTACCATGTGACATTAATTATATAATTTTTTTATTTTTCTGTGCGTTCTTTTGCGAATTTATAATATACATAGATATTGGAGGTATCCTGCAGTGTCTGGTGTGGTAGAGCACATCAAACGTACATCTGAATCCAGCAGCGCACGTATCTTGAGATCTGTACTTTGTTGAACTTGCGAGTACACAAAGCCTAAATACCGGCGTAGAATACGGAGTGAGTTTCGCTCAGAATGCACGAGTCAGGCCCAATGGGTACAGAGTGACAAACCTAAAAAGCTGCAAATGCTTTTAACACAACAATAACACAAGGTATTGATGCTGCATATATGTTTATATGTCTTTTACAGGGTGAATAAGTTTTGGAATTATTGTACTCAGACTAGACGACATATATGTCATGGCCTGAATTGTACATAGGGTAACATGTAAATCGGCACTTATTAGAAACTATAACTAGGGATGCAATGTATCCATGTTGCAGGAGTCAGATAAATGCCTAATTATTTTATAAAAGGTTCCGCTGGAACCCTAATTTGAATATTGCAATTAAGTAGAAGGGGCCTAAAGTTTAAGGTCTTCCTGAAAATGGTAATTCTGCGGCCGGTCTATTAAAACCTGAGAACAAACAGGATCCATTTTAATTTGCCCAAATATAGATTTGGCAGCAACTACATTTTGCTAAAACCTCCCAGGACTCTGCAGCATCCAAACCAAATCCTTTGTCTCAGAACAAATAACATTTTACCTTATTAGAATTTTATACCTTGGGATAGGGGTGAATATTGAGTATAGGAAAAGGACATTCAGAAAGGACTGCACACTCATGTTAGATACATACATGTAATATCTATCAGATTCATACACGGTCATAGGACTAATTGACAGCTACCATGGACACACGTGAGGACAACATACAGTTCTGCAGGATAAAATATCCTATAGTAGTGGCACCATTAGTCTTTATAATAAATACATTTTTGTAATATTTATGTCACTTATGACATCACTATTCTGTGTTATACTGATAATATTTACAGGCGTTCATAAAGAGATTAGCATTACTTGTATTATAATATATAATATATATGCATGTATAAATAGATGGCGTGTGTTAGGCTGCCCCTATAACAGAAAAGAATCCTTAAAATAGTAACAGACGCAGCTTGCTGCTATTTATGCAATGCACAGTGTTGCGTTAAAGAAACAGATTGCATTGTGCTGCAGAGGTTTCAATAAGTGTCAAGTCTCAATCACCGTTTTTACATGTAGTACCGGTTTCTACCACCAGATGAATAAACGGCACCACTGCAATAACCATGGCTAATAACCACCAAGTAAGGGGAGGGGGGCACAACCAAAGGGCCCTCGGCAAGAGCTGCAACCAGCGCCAGCCTGGGCTGATCACACTTTAACATGGAGACCCACAGAGAAAACATGAGCCCTCCCACCCCAGGGTAAACCATACTATAGCACCGAGACTCTTTCTGGCACCCCTTGGGGTGGTAAATAGTATGCAAGAAATATTAAGTATTGTTGGGGAACTGCAAACCCCAGCAAGCCTTGGTAGCCCTCAACTGCATGCACATGCTGTCCATTGGTAGTGCCCATGCCCTTAGAATATGGCCATTGGAATGCCCATATCAGCATGCCCATGGCTGTCTGTGACTGGAGGAGCATGCTGGAGCTTGTGGACCTACAGGCGGTAGCATGCCCTGGCAACCATGTCGTTCCACAATAGTACCTAATGGCAAATAAATCACAGCACATTTAAAGATTAAATAAAAAAATAAAGGCACCCCAAACCCTTGTTTACCATTTTATTACACTGCTAAATACCCAAAAAATCATACACAAAGTAATGATGGTAAAATAAAATGACATAGGAGAGAAATGAAACTTGACAAGTATTTTATTGGGTAGAAATCTCTAATTTTCAGGCTTTTCCTGTGTCATAGTTATAGCATCATCATCAGGGGTTAAACATATGTAAAATATTTGTTGTGTGTTATTTTGGAACTCACTGTGACAAGTAACAAAGGGGAACTTGACACAACTGACCATTTGCCCTGGCCAGGTCCCCTGCTACTGATTAGATCCTGTCCAAAAAAAAACCAGATTATTTACATCTGGAGTTCAGTTTAGGATGTCTAAAGATAAGAACCATTTGGCACCTCACTGTATGGTCCAGTTCCCACCTGATGCAAGAAGATCTCTGGTTTATTTGAAGTCTACAAATGGAGAGTGCTGTGAGCAACTAAACCCAGTCCTCATAAATTCATACAACAAAATATACATAAAAGAAATTGTGTTCATGGTCCATATCCATATCTTTAGGTGTATTCATCATCAGTGCATTATTCAATATAATAATGTATCTTTCTGATTATTAGGTCTAATAATGTCATATTTCATTTGCAATTGTGTGGGAAGTTGTTACCTGTTTATTGGATTGGAAATTATGTCTCTATAATGTGTCAGAGAAAAGATATGGCAGTTATCAGAATTTATGGCTATTTCTGAATAGACTTTGATTCACATCTAGGTGTGAATTTACTCCACATAATAGAATATACACTGCCTTGGTGAATGACCTTACAGGGTAACATATTTAAAAACCCACTGTATGCTATCAAAATGACAAAACTTCAATATTATTATTATCTTTTATCTATAAGGCGCCACAAGGTTTCCGCAGCACAATACATAGGGGTAAAGATATACAACAAAATTACAGAATTACATAAGTACATACAGATAAGAATAATGGGTACAGATAAAGAGAATAATAAATGAATGGATGCAATTAACAGAACAAATTGCATGACAATTAAGCAGAAGACACAATGTGGACAAAGAGGACAACTGAGAGAAAGCAGACATAAGACATAGGGGAGAGGACATCAGAGCTTACATTCTAAAGGGAGGGAAAAAATGAGAGACAAAAGAACAAATGGGAACAACAGGCAGAGTGGGACTCACTATGGGGCAGAAGTCTGCAACTTACTGAGATCATGATGTGGAAAGGTTTATATGGGGCCATGATGGTGCAAGGGCCTAGGAGGTAAGTGAGTCCTGGAGAGTCTAGATAGTGAAGATGCCTATTTGGGCAATGTCAAGGACGGTTCAGGGGCTAGAAGGTGCAATGGCCATGATAGTGTCTGGGCCTCCCTTGTTACCACCTGGATGGTAACAAGGGAGGTATGACAGTGCAGTGTGTCTTTATCATCAACATTTATTATTATAGCACCAACAAATTCTGTAGCGCTTTACAATTGGGGACAAACACAGTAATAAAACAATACTGGGCAATACAGATGGACAGAGAGGTGAGAAGGCCCTGCTCGAAAGCTTAAGATATATGGGACAATGGGAGTTGGGTACATGAGGTTAAGTCTACATATTGCATTTTGGTCCACCCAGAATACAAAGGTAAAAAAAAAATGGTGTGGTAATAGGGTAACCTAGTGAGGTTAAGAAGGTGTTTGAGGATTATTATAAGCTTGTCTGAAGAGGTGGGTTCTTAGAGAACGCTCGAAGGTTTGTAGTCCACAAGAAAGTGTTAAAGTGTTATTGTGTGTGGGAGGGAATTCCATAGAGTGGGTACAGCCTGAAAGAAGTCCTGTAAATGGGAATTGGAGGATGTTATTAGAGTGGATGAAAGACATAGATCTTGTGTCTTTATGTCTGAATTTGGCCTGCAGTACCTCCGTGCTACCAAAGGTGCTGCTCTTATACCTAGACAGGCTTTCCCTGCCTGCAAGGGGTTAAGCCCTCATCAGATCAGGATTGTTATCACCTGTTTCTGGCTGTCTTAAGACTTCCTTTTCCAAGAGGCCTGTGCCAGTTCAATTGTTTTCCTCTCTGTTGCTGGACTTTCTGTGATCCTGTCTGAGTCCTGACCTTCTCCCTGGTTATTGACCTCTGCATTGTTCCTGCATTTTGCACCTCATCTTGTGACCCAGACCCCAGCTTCATTTGAACGTGCTTCTGCTCACTCCGAAGTATACTCTGGATCTTTCAACTTATGACTCCTGGCTTACCTGACCCTCTTTTTGCCTGATCGTCCCGTGCCTTGTTCCACCTGATTAATCCTGGTATCCTGCTTCATCTATAAAACCTGGTTATCTTGGTATCCTGCTTCATCTGCTACACCTTGACATCAGTCTTTCCTGCTCCAGCTTCCCAGGTAAGCTGGTTATTCAGACAAACCTGAACCTGCAGCTAACTTGTCATGCCTGGTCTCCAGCCCTTCTGCTAATCCTAGTAACCTGGTATCCTGTTCTTCTGATGACTATGGACTTGTGCTATTGAAGTTACCATTGCCTGAATCAAGTATTACATGTTTGATTATTATCCTAAATAAAGACTCTGTTTCATTTCAACAAACTCTCCATGGTTTTCATACTGGGAATCCCAAACACAGTGTAATTGATTATCTGCAATGCAATGAGTGGTAAAACAACAAATAGGCAATATTATGGCAAAGCAATGTTATAGTAGAGCACTACAATGGCAAAGTCAATGCAGTACAATAACGGTAGAGTTCAGAGCAGTAGATACAACCGCAATGGGAAAATAAGGTGAAGGGGAATCAGTGGCAGGAGTGAAGAGACGGAGGCAGGAGTGAAGAAACGGGAACTGGAGTGAAGAGGCGGAGCAGAAGTGAAGAGCCAGGGGCAGGAGTGAAGTGGTGAGACAGTGGAGGTGAGAGAGTTTGTGAAAGGCATAAGTAAGAAGTGAATGGGTTAGAGAGAGAGCAGGAGCTGAGGAGCTGGGTGGTGATAGTGAGGAAGGGAAATAAAGAGCGAAAACAAAGATATAAGGCCTAATTCATTAAGGAAAGTAAAGCAAAAAAAATGAGTAACTTTGAACCTTGGCAAAACCATGTTGAATTGGAGGGGAGGTAAATTTAAAATGTGAAGACAGATCTGTAGTTGCGGTAGGGCATATAATAGATCAACTTTAAATTTCAGTGTACAAATAAACTATTATAAGTATTTGTGTGCTACATGAAAAAACAGACAGTATTTAACTTATGTGCAAAATAATAAACTAATTTGCACCCCTTGCATTGTAACATGGTTTTGTCCAGGAGAAAACATACTATTTTTTTTGCCTTACTTTCCTTAATGAATTAGGCCAATAATTACTATGTTACAATGTCCAGGAACATGAAATAAGATGAGCAGCAGCAGCTGCAGCAGGTGAAGTGTGTTATTTGCAGATATCAGAGCTTGATCCCTCTTTGTTCCTCTATGTTGTTTAATTGTGGATTTCCTAACACTTGAGATAAAAGAGTCATTAAAGAGAGCAAAGCAAAAAAAATAGAGTAATATATATCAAATTCCTGTTACATACTTTTAAAAAGTATAGTTATAATGAGATGAGTTTCAGATTAGGAGAGGATGGGAATAGCAGCCACTGATGTACATATCTGGGGATGAAAGAGAAGAAAGACAATGTTCTGTTGTTGTATGACTGCATTTCCTTACAGTTTGTGAGAAAACCCACCTAGTGTAGGAAACTACAACACATCCACACCCCCAACATGTCTCCTCCGAGAACATGAAATTGACTCCCAAAAAAATTGTGATTTCTTTGGGAATCAATTTCATTCTGAAGGTTTGTTCACTATCCCAATCTCTCCCTGGTACAGCCAGACAAAACTATGTGGTTTCTTTTCCGGTTTTGTTCCCTTTTACTTTACTAAGAGGCTCTATTTGCATTTTAATACTGTATGTCATATTATTATTGTTACTATTATTATTATTATTGTTACCTTACGCATTGTGAGTATTGTTTCAGCCTAAATAAGGTCCAGTCTTTGTGTTCTTACTGGACAACTTAGCAATTTAGAAACTATAAATAACTGAAATAAATGGTATCAATTGGCTTTATGATAAATCTGATAGATTTAAATTTGTATTATAAATTCTGAAGGAATTCTGAGTTGAACTAGGACTTCCTCGCAGTGTGGTCTGTGAAACCAAACCCTGATGGTGGCAGCTTTGGAAGTACCAGTAAGTGAGTGACATAAAAAATGCTATAATGATCAGGTGGGTTTGCTGTGATTAATCCTTTGGCGCACAAACGCGGTTTGTGATACCTGTATACATTATATACACTAGTGCAGTGGTTCCCAAACTGTGATCTCACAGGGGTGCCATGGCCAAGATGGGTAAGCACGGAGGGGTACTACCTGCCAATTATATTGGCTTAGGGGTGCCTTCAAAAAATTATGAAGACCCTAAGGGTGAATCGAATTGAGAAAGTTTGGGATCCACTGCACTAGTGACCAAATTAAACAAAAAGGCACTAAGTATTACAATTACAAACATGTTTATGAAGCTGAATGACAGAAGTCTTTAAAGATCTCAGACACGTAGTTGATTTAAGTGATTTAGGCAAACTGTTCCAGAATTGAGGGGACCATCAGATTGTACTTAAGATACTTCACCCAATGCAGAATTTTCAACTTGGAATTCAAACTTGAGTTATCCTTAAGCAGACAGATATATGTCATGTTTAAAACACTAAATAAAACTCTGAGTAGTAAATTATATATTGTGTTAAATGGAAACTCTGTTGCAAATTAAATAGCTTTAGAATCCAACTGATTCCACATGATAGAATCTTAAATAATTGATGACCTGCATGTTTTTCCTGTGTCAGGGAATATGCCGCATCACTTTGCGATCATACATTGTGCACAGATATTACCCTAAGTCCAATAACCCACAAAAACCCATCAGAAAGGAGCTCACAAATCATCTTGACATACTGAATCTCTCCTGGAACCGGCGAGGTGGAAGAAATATCTAAATGTCCAAAATATTATTTCTACCTCTTAGTTTTGTTATCCGGTGTCAGGAGCAGAGTGAACCTATTAGTATTTCCAGATTGTTTCATTATTTTACACTGTAGTTGTTTCCAAAATGGAAATTTGGCTACACTGTGAATCAATTTGGCAAAAATAGAACTAATAATTCAGCCAAATGAACCATAGGAAATTAATAGGTATCTAAGCTGATTTCCGTTTGATATTACTGAACCATATGGACCTTGAGCCCAGAGGTGGATTGGGAATTTAAAGTGGCCCTGGAAAATATTGTGAAAGTGGCCTCATGTGAACAGGGCCAAAGTGACAAGAGAGTTGGCTATGTCACCACCGATGCGGATGCGGCCATACCGCAGGAGTACAAGCCTCCAACCCCTTTCCTTTCAAACAATGCTGTGTGAACTACTGTTAGGTGCAAGCAGCTCCACCTTTCATGAGCAAAGCAGCATGAAGACAGATAGTCCTGACTGCGTGGAACAGTGCACCAAAATCAGGACTGTCCCACCTGAACCAGAACAGTTGGTCAGTGACCCAAGTTAACTAGGGACATTCATGAAGCTGCAGAGGCAGGCTGGGGGGCGTCCATGCTTTCACACCCCCAGGATACAAGTGCAACCTGGGGGGATCCCCAGAAGTGGCCACATCGGAGCCGGAGGTAGACCCTGCAGTTTGCATACAGTCTCTGCTGCTGGTGTATTCCGTTCATTTGCTGCTTGGCCGGAATCTGGAATGTTGTGACCCTGCTTGGAAAAGGGATACATACAGTAATATTCACCTCCTGGAAAGCCGAGCAATGAGTGAACACTCTAGGTCTCCTTTTCCCCATCAATAGCACCTGCTTTGAATAAATAGACCTCCTTCCCCCCTAGCAGCCCTGACATTTAATCAATACCATTCACATTTAACAAATAGGCCTAATTCTCCTAATGTCCACTGACATTGCATTATTAGGGCCTACATTTAATACAGAAATCCCACATTGCATTAAACCTGCATTGCCACCTAGGGAAACATTTTCCTTAGTTGGGCCCTTCCCTAGCTGGAGGGCAGCTAAATTCACATCAGAATTACTTTACCCTGTTAGTGGGTTCCATGTGGTGTTGATGGCCACACAGTAGGGATAGATAGCCTCCTACTAGTGACACTATGCACCAGGCAGTTTTTTGTCTTGCCACACAGAGGAGAGGAATGGGATTATTATTTTTATTATTACCATTCATTTTATTACCAACTCACTCACATCAGTCCCTGCCCCATTGGGGCTTACAGTCTAAATTCCCTAACACACACACAGACAGACAGACATACTAGGTCAATTTATTATCAGCCAATTAACCTACCAGTAGGTTTTTGGAGTGTGGGAGGAAACCAGAGCACCCGGCGGAAACCCACACAAACACGGGGAGAACATACAAATTCCTCACAGATAAGACCATGGTCGGAAATTGAACTCATGACCCCAGTGCTGTGAGGCAGAAGTGCTAATCACTAAGCCACCGTGCTGCCCATGGGCTAGTGGAGAGATCAGATCAGGGTCACCAAAAAGCACACCAATGGCCCCTATAGTCCAGGGTGAGCCCTGACCACCCAGACCGTGGCCCTGGGTGCCCACCCACCTTCATAACTTAAAGAAAAAGGAAAAACATCCACATAATTACCCCATAAGGACATGGGGGACATCTGTCTGCCAGTTAAACCCCCCGGTAAGACCTATGACCGATCCGCCCCTGCTTGATCCCGCAGTTTTATGAATAGATAAATCTTCAAAATATATTAAATTATTTTAACTCCAGCATCTGACATGATAGTTACCAGCATTTAATGCCGAATTCCCAAACACTTTATAAATTATTTCCCTACTCACCTCCCTCTCCTGCCGGGTGGAGAATATTGTTGAAAAAATTAAAAAATAATCTAGGCTTTGCTTTATCATGTTACAAACGTTAAAGCTTAAAACGTGACATTTTCTTTATTTTTCTAGCGACTCCCATTGGTAATATCAATAGTGAGACTGGTATCTCTTAGTTCTCAGTAGGGGTGTAGTACGAGTTATCAGTGCTGTAAACACCAACAGTGTTTACTCCTACATAATTATTCCGATAATGAACAGAGCGACATAGAAAAAATAACTACTTACCAGTAAAAAGACACAGAGGAAATCCGATGAGAGGACATGCGACACTTCCAAATAACGTCAGTTGCGTGCGCGACATCATTTTTGTGGAAACACACGGACTATGGTAATATTAATTTTATTCCTATTCATAATCCCTAACCCTAACTCCTAACATTTAACCCTAACCCCTAACCCTATCCCCTAACCCATAACCCTAACCCTAACCCCTAACCCCTAACCCATAACCCTAACCCTAACCCCTAACCCATAACCCTAACCGTAACTCCTAAACTTAACCCTAACTTCTAACCTCTAACCCTAATCCCCTAACCCATAACCCTAACCCTAACTCCTAAGCTTAACCCTAACTTCTAACCTCTAACCTTAATCCCCTAACTCCTAACATTTAACCCTAACCCCTAACCCATAACCCTAACCCTAATTCCTAAGGTTAACCCTAACTTCTAACCTCTAACCCTAATCCCCTAACTCCTAACTCCTAACACCTAACGTAAAGGTAAGACCTCGGTCCGTGCAATGCCGCTTTAAAAGCCGAAATTTCCAAGTCTCGCACGCAACGTCATTTAGTCCTGTCATCGGATTTCCTCTGTGTCTCTTTCCTGGTAAGTAGTTATTTTTTCTATGTCGCTCTGTTCATTATCGGAATAATTATGTAGGAGTAAACAGTGTCGGTGTTTACAGCACGCATAACTCGATTACCACTGCTCAGTAGTTCATTTGGAATTTGCAATACTTATTCCTCGTGAGCACAAGCCCTAGATCAGGTCTGGACAACCTGTGGCTCTCCAGTTGTTGTGAAACTACAAGTCCCAGAATGCTTTTGCCAGTCCGATAGTTGGCAGTGTATTCTGGGATTTGAAGTTTTAGAACACCTGTAGAGACAGGCCTACTTTACATTATCTACAGGGTAAAACCAGGACTTACTGGGTCTCATAGCAAAATTTGGAAGCCCATATGGGACGTCACTGTGCATGCAAAGCCCCCGCGCAGGCCCAGAACTGCAGAGTTGGGGGGCAGCATAGTGGATGGAGAACCATCTTGTGGCCCCCTTTCTGGACAACTGCAAAGCCACCGAACCCTTGACAATGGCTATAGTTCCGTCCCTTTATATCTGCGGCTACAGGAAACATAAAATGAAATAAAAATATGAATCTAAATTCCAAACCAGCTGGAACCATTCCGGTAATTGATTAACCACCACCCCCACCGTCTCCGTACGACAATGAGGGATTTCATGTAGCAAATGCAGAAAGCGCAGAGGTTTGTCTAGACAGTTTTCCATCCACCTAAAGTGTGACAGATTCTGCAGACTCCAGAACGCCAGGCAGCCAGTTTCCAGAGAAACCGTTTAAACATCACGCATCAGCTCAGTTCTCAGTGTGATTACCAGACATGTCATTTTTAATACTAGCGACGGTACGTTAGGTGAAGCAGAACAGATGAATCTTGTTATGCTTCCTCCGAGGGATTACCGAGCAGAAATGTTCTAGTCATTGTTTTTAATTAAGACACCAGTTGAGACAGAAGGAAAAACAGAAGTCACAACTCATCTATATGTTTGTGCAGGCGGTCGTCTCTTTTAATTACTCTTTACAAGTGCTGTCATGGTCTTCTGCTGGAAGTCCTGACCTTCAGATCTACGGCTCTGGGTGTTCAGGAGAGAGCGCCCACCCTATGTTATAGAGTGAGACCGTCATTGTTGTTAGGTTTACTCCGAGATTGCTGGAGTGTATCCTTCACAGCCTCCCTGATAAGTCCGCAGGGCCACTCCAACAAGCTCTGAGGTAAGGTGGTCAGTCTCATAATCTGAAGGTCGTGAGTTCGATCCTCACACAGGGTACATTTTGATGATATCTAGACCCATACCTCTGAACTGTCCCTATGTAGACAAGACAGTCCCGATTGGTGGGCTCTGTCCTGACTACAGGCAGCTTTGTCCCATTATAATGATTGGATTGGAAGGGGCTAAGTGGAGACCCAACACTTCAGAACAGCTAGGTACGCCGCCCCGGTAATGTGGCCACACCCCCATAGTGATATGACCACGCCCCCGTTATGACATGGGTCCGCCCCCTTAGATGTATGTCCCAACTGTGAGTTCTGCAAAATTGTGAGTTACACTTTATCCAGATCCACCTCTAAATGCAAGATCGCCTACTAATTGGCTTTATATATGTGTT
The DNA here is from genome assembly GCF_038048845.1 of Mixophyes fleayi. Lineage (NCBI taxonomy): Eukaryota > Metazoa > Chordata > Amphibia > Anura > Limnodynastidae > Mixophyes > Mixophyes fleayi. The sequence goes on from NC_134406.1 coordinate 270,676,113, forward strand.
TTCCACAGTTGATTTTAGGTTATTGTTTTATGTTTTCCATTCTTTAGCTTGTGCTAAATACATAACTTTTCCTTTGAAGCTATCTTCTGTGCTTTCAGTCATGGCTTTAAATCATCGGGCAGCGTTGTCTGTCGGGATTTTGATCTTGGATGCAACACAAAGTTGCTCCCTAGATATATACATCTTTGCCTTATGGTATAAATGCATGGCTGAAATGTACATAAGGAAACAAGAAGGGACATGCACAATTCAATAAATGAAACTGTCGACTGAAGGTGGACATCCTGCTTCAGGAGTAGAGTATGTTAATGTACTTCATGATTTTAGCATTCTGGGTGATGGAAATTCTGTGTCCAGTTTGTCTAGAAAAGGGATTTTTGAAGGAACGGATGGGAAGGGCGGAGGGCTTAGTATCCTGACTAGTAACCCGGAGAGGTCTTACTCCAGCTCTGTGTACAAGGCAATGAAGAAATGTCCCATAAAGGAGAAAAACTACTTTTGCTGGGAAGCAGACGTAGGGTGAGCACATAGAAGAAATAAGGGAACCCAGAAGAAGTGTAAGTTTTGCTGTGTTGGGAGAAATTTTATACTGTGTTTAGTCCGTCTTAATGTTTGTGAGCGCTTCAGGAAGCCAGAACAAACATCCTTCTTCCCAGGCAATTATATTGTGAAGATATCAGTTATTAGCACAATTACTCATTACTTGTTACTCCTCTAATCATACAGTTGTAAAGACTTTGGAGTTTGGACTGAGCTGATAACACAGTTTCACTGAAATCCGCTGTTATTAATAGCTGCAATAAACCAATTTATTAGGAATCAGCTACTGCAAAAGAAAGAACAATGATTAAATGTTCTGTATATCAAAACCTGAGAACCTGTGTAGTACTGTGCTTAATAAAACGTTTTCTGGTCAGAGCCGTCGTCCAACAGCAACAAACTCACAGTATGTGCGCACAGGTGTAAAATGCTGGACTGCACAATGTCTGAACCAAGTACCGAAGCAGTTATACTAAAGGCTCCTTGTCAATGGAATACCTGCCCATATGTGATACCCAGATCTGCCTCCAGGGCTTTTACTACCACTAGGAGGCCTAAATCATCAACATTTCATCATCATGTCACTCATCTAGTGGTTTAATTTTTCCCTGCATCTCTACTCTGGCCATTTACAGTAACACCACCCCCCCCCTTCCTCATTGGCTGACAATAGGGAAGTAGGAATAGTGTTTCATTATTAAAATTTACAATTCCATGCTTCCAGATGCTGAAACAGAGGAGCTGGCAGCAACATGACCGCACTGAGATAGGCATTCTCCTAGGAAAAATGAATCTGAGCGACTTTGACAAGGCCAAATTGTGATGACTAGATGACTAGGTCAGAGCATCTCCAAAATAGCAGGTCTTGTGGGGTGTACCTTTTATGCAGTGGTTAGTACCTACCAAAAGTGGTCCAAGGAAGGACAACTGGTGAACCAGCGATATGGTCATTGGCACCTAATGGTCAGTGATGCGCGTGAGTAGTGAAGGTTAGCCCATCTGGTCCAACCCCACACAAATTTCAAGTTAATGCTGGCTGTGATAGAAAGGTGTCAGAACACACAGTGCATAAGAGCTTGCTGCGTGTGCCCATGCTGACCCCTGTCCACCCCCAAAGCGCCTACAATGGGCATGTGATCACAAGAACTGGACCATGGAGCAATGGAAGAAGGTGTCCAGGTCTGATAAATCACATTTTTTTTATATCATGTGGACGGCCGGGTGCGTGTGCATTGTTTACCTTGTGAAGAGATGGCACGGGAATGCCCTTTGGGATAAAGGCAAGCTGGCGGAGGCAGTGTGATGCTCTGGGCAATGTTCTGCTGGGAAGCCTTGGGTCTTGGCATTCATGTGGAAGCTACTTTGACACGTACCACCTACCTAAACATTGTTACAGACCAAGTACACCCCTTCATGGCAGTGGTATTCCTTGTTGGCAGTGGCCTCTTTCAGCAGAATAATGCGCCCTGTCACACTGCAACAATTGACAAAGAGATCAAGGTGCTGACTTGGCCTCCAAATTCCCCAGATCTCAATCCAATCCAGCATCTGTGGGATGTGCTGGAAAAACAAGTCCGAGCCATGGAGGCCCCACCTCACAACTTACATGACTTAAAGGATCTGCTGCTAACGTCTTGGTGCCAGATACCACAGGACACCTTCAGAGGTCTTGTGGAGTCCATGCCTCGATGGGTCAGAGCAGTTTTGGCAACATGAGGGGGATCGGTGTAGAGCGGTCACTGTCAAAATTGTCTTGTACTCATTAACTGGGTAATTCTAGATTGTTCAAAAAAAAGGTCAAGCCAGAGTTTCTTCACCATCACCATCGTCATTATCATCATTATTTATGGCTGGTTCACGCATCCGCCGTGGGACTGAAACCTGAGGTTTGGGCTTTCAGTTCCACTTAGTGAACACAACAAAATAAAAACCTAAAAATAGATATAAATATTTGTACAAAATTTACATGTTAGCCATTGAAAAATGCTTCATTGTAAGAAAAAAGCATTTTTTTATTGATTATCTTCTGCTATCAACATCCTAAGATGGCGTTAACAGACGAGGATTGCGGCCGTACTTGTACCGCCGTTGTCCTTGTTAAATAGGCTTCCCTTCGCCTTCCATGGGGGGGGCTGTCACCTGCAAAACCGGGCAAATCTTTTGTCAGGTGGGGATTACCCCCGACAAGGACTCCTAAATGTACAGTATATAGCGAATCACATGTCACTGCTGGAGATGGGACTTTTCACCTTATAATAAATAGATCTGTTAATTCTGATTCTTCTTTATAACTATTTACTACAACTGATAAAAATACAATTTAGAATAAATACCTCGCATTATTCTTCTACGTTCTGAACGCACTACGAACCACACTTCTAATTAACTTTATTTCTGTTATATTTTACAAGAACAAATGCTTAATATTGACTTTTACAGCCAGCACACAAAGATAGACGGCAGGTTCACATAGTAGCGTAACCATAAACGTAAACGCAACATAATGACACATTGAATCGTTTTTTATTACGTGTTTATGAGACAGAGAATAAAAATGATATAATGTCCCATTATGAAGTATTATAATACATTGTGTAAAAAGCCCAGGTGTTTTATTTTTACAAGCAAATCACTCCAGATGGCGGCTAGTAAGTGTCTATAGGAAATACTTCCCACAAAACGTAAGATGTATACATACATATATATATACAGTATATATATATATATATATATATATACATATATATATACATATATATATATATATATATATATATATATATATATAAAATATATAAATGCTTAGTGGCGTCTGTCTGTCTGTGTGTGGAAAAAAAAAACAAGTTGCAGCGCCACCTGCTGGGCAGAGTTATACACTGACCTACTAAATTCTTAGTGTGTGTGGGAAAAAAAATTCAAAAAGGGCTGAAATTTGGTAGGGCTCAAACTCATTTTCGTGAGGTAATTTTACCTCATGAACACACATGTGTAGAGGCGTGCGTTAGTGTGTGTGTGTGTGTGTGTGTGTGTGTGTGTGTGTGGAAAAAACTATTTTCTCAGAAAGGGCTCATCCAATTGACCTGAAATTTAGTATACTGACATTATTTGACAAAAAAATTAGAACAGTCAAGTCAGTTAACTTCCATCATCCCCCCTTCCCCCCGTGGGAGGGGTAGTAAAGGCTAAATTTACAAATTGAGGGGTCAAACTCATTTTCGTGAGGTAATTTTACCTCATGAACACATATTAAAAAGGGCTTGCGTCGGGAAGTAACGCTCTTCCCCTGAGGAGGCCTGGGCTAGGTCCAAATGCATGACATTTTTAAGACCTTAAGTATCTTGATTTGACTAGAATGCATGCACGGGTTAACTTGTGTATATATATATATATATATATATATATATATATATACATATATATATATATATATATATATATATATATGTATACATACATATATATATATATATATATATATATATATATGTATACATATATATATATCTAAGCTAAATATATTGGCAAATACAAGCCGAAATGTTCTGCTGAGGGACCAAAGTGAAATGTTTAACGGGCAGAATGTGAAATGCTCATATATAACTTATTAAGGCAAATTAAACTGTTCAGTCTTAGGGGCATATTCAATTGTTGGCGGTTTCCGCCGCAGAAAAAGTATTACCATTATTACGGTAATACTAAGCCGGATTTCAGCTCGCAGCTCCCTGAGCCGTGAGCTGAAATCCAGCGTGAAATGTACCGTAATAACGTGCACTATTACCGTAATGGCGGCAATAGCGCACGCCGCGTTACTTTAAGCAGTAACACCAACAATTGAATATGCCCCTTAAACATACTTTGCACTGCAACTTTGTTGCAACATCATTTTTATCCTCCACATTTCATCACCAACATCATAAAATATAGTTCACAGCTTATAGCCAAGAGACCTATATGGGTCCATAACTCCAAATAGCAAAGCATATAAGATCGGTAGCTTGTTCTGCTATCATCTATATCAGTGGTCAGGGAACAGGGGTAAATTACCCCAAATGGGGTAAAAATGAAATTCCTGGGGGTAATGCTGCCGATTCACATGCTGTCAGTTGGATTGTAGACCCCTTTAAATGTGAAATTGCTGTTGTACCAGAAGAGCCTCAAGGGTTGGCAGAGGCACTTCTTGAGCTTCCATGCAATAATGAAGCACGTATTGCATTTGAAAACAAAGCAGATCTGTCATATTTCTGGATGTCAACAGCTGCAAAGGCATCAAAATTGCACATGAGGAGGCAGTCAAAAAGTTGCTGCCTTTTGCAACAACCTACCTTTGCGAACAAGGATTTTCCACTCTAACGAACATAAAAACAAAGCAGAGAAATCGATTGGACGCTGAAGACTGTATCCAAATTGCTCTGACATCAAAATGCCCCAATATTGATGCTCTCGTATAAAAAATGAAGCAACATCATTTCTCCAAAGCCTGAAGTTTTGAAGTTGAAGCTTTCAAAGAAATTTTGAATAGATTCAATAAAAGTTTGAATTCCAATAATTAATAATATATGATTTCCTTCCTTTCAAATCAAGGGGGTAATGTCGGCGTATCTAAATATATTTGGGGGTATAAGGTAATACATTTCCCTGATATATATGAATGCTGAAATGTCTCTTGTTACCTAGGAGACTGCAAGCCAATCATTCTGCTCAAGACTTAGCTACTTATTAGGAAATGATACAGAAGCTATGCTCCCTTATTTTTCTGTTATTATTATTATTATTATTATTATTATTATTATTATTATTATTATTAACTTGTATTTATACAGTGCCCCTATACTCTTCAGTGCTTTTCAATCTAAACAGCCTTTTTAAAGATGTCATCTCTAAGAAAATGGTTGATCGCAATTATTCACCAGTGAATTTACCTGATTCGCCCAAACCCACCCCGGACCCATGCCAAATAGTTCCACTTGAGGTGATGCCCTGCCCCTTTGTGTGTAATCTCCACCCCTTTCAAGGTCAAAATGGGTGCCGTTGGGAGGTATGGTGTTAGTGATCTACATATTATTTCAGTATAAACGTGAAGGCGGGTGGTGTCCTGCAGGTAAATAGGGGCGGAGCTCTTTCTCTGTAGCAGCCCCGCCCCCATTACTTATCTTTATAATGTAAAAGGTTTAGCACTTAGGCCTTAACAAGAGGCCTTCTTCTATGAACTACTCAAGGCTAATATTCCACCACCTAGAAACTGTGTACAGTAATATCACATTAATCCCCATACTCAAAAACAATATTATAAACCAAATTCTCAAAAAATTCCACTCTTGGTACTAATGTATATTTATCAATAAATAAATAAATGGGGTTTTTTCTTCAGAAATACATATAAAGAATATCCCCTGTACAAATTTTGTATTTGCCCCTGAATGGAACGTTTACCCAGGAATTTTTCACCGAATGTTTCAGTATTTGGAAATGTTTTCTAGTTTACTTCCTTTATTTATTTTTTTTTGTAAATGATAAATATATTTTTGTTACTGTTTACCTGCTAACTCCCAGTGACCACATTAATAGGTCTCAGAAACCATGACAACCAACAGGCAGAGGACCGGAGAGTGCTGGAGCCAGTACTTACACAGTAAGAGATTTCGGCAAAGTAAGTTCTATTTTTATTCCAAAAATCAAAAGGAAAAGTACAGGAAGTAAATTACAATATAATATACTCTGAAAACATTGGAAAGATGTTATAAATGGTGAGGGTATCTTCCTTGTCAATGTTATTAGTTGTAGTAAAATTATTGCAGTTATAATAAGTTCACCAAAGTTTGCAGGAACAAATGGAAGATACTTAGAGCCCAAAAATTCACTTTGTTTTCTAAGGTACATTATAGTCTTGATTGTGACCACTGCACTGAATCCACTTAATTGCGTGTAACCACCACTCCCATACCCTGGTTCATTGGATCATGTAACCCTTGGAGCCGCTCCCAAAAGTCCTATTAACTACATCTCCCAGCATCCCAGGGTACAGAAAGTGATACAACAGCAGGGCATAAATTGCCTCTGCGGAGCTGACAACTAATTCTCTCTGGAGGGGAGCAGTGATGAGGGAAGGAGCCGGTCAGACTCAGTATTTGATTATTACGTTCAGTGCAAGTCTGTTTATTGTTAGATTAGGAGTATCATAGAGTCAGTATTAAACAAGTGTTCAAGGATGGAAAATGTATTTTATAGATATAATGTCTTAGCATTGCTCTGCCAAATCTATTAATGGTGATGGCGATAAATTCATAGTAAGTCTCCCTTTAATAAATAGAGCCCATAGGTATTATTGTGTCATTATTGTGTCATTATCTTCTTGTACATCTAGATTATGGATTGAGGGGCCGATTTATCAAATGGTGAAAAGCCCTTTTGCTGCCAAAAAAAGGGTGCGTTCACCAGTGAAGGGGCTTGTTTTCATTGTGCCCCCATTATATTAAGGAGACCGTGACACAAGCTGAAAGCCCAACTCAGGCCCACTCACTCATTCGCACAATGGACCTGATTCATGTTCGGACGTCCGTCCGTTTGAATAGCGTATCTAGCACTGTGCATACACAGAATCCAACCTTACACCAGTGAGCACAGTTGCATGAAATTCACGTCTGAACGCAACTGACACTTATGACGATTTGAGAGGTGAAACGAGGGAGGGAAGGTGCAGATGAACGTAGCCCATGTAGAGTTAGGGCGTTTCGACACAGATACTCTTGGTTTCAGCAGTATCATTTGCACCCACTACACAGCAGGTGTAAGTGATAATTCATCATCATCATCATCATCTATTTATATGTATAGCGCCACTAATTCCGCAGCGCTGTACAGAGAACTCATTCACATCAGTCCCTGCCCCATTGGAGCTTAAAATCTAAATCTCCTAACATACACACAGACCGAGAGAGACTAATGGCAATTTAATAGCAGCCAATTAATCTACCAGTAGGTTTTTGGAGTGTGGGAGGAAACCAGAGCACCCAGAGGAAACCCACGCAAACACGGGGAGAACATACAAAATCCTCACAGATAAGGCAATGGTCGGGAATCTAACTCATGACCCCAGTGCTGTGAGGCAGAAGTGCTAACCACTAACATCATGCTGACACGGTATAGTCTTTGCTATCACAGCATCAACTATATACAACTATTTATACTATTACAACGCATTGTATCTACATTATCCATTGAAATCATCCTTATTTCTGTAATTAATGTAAAAAAAAATTAAAAAACCAATTATAATAGTTGAAAATAATTGTTTATATGAATAATTCTAGTGTATTATTACTTTACTTTATGATCAAATAAAATTTTTATGCTTTTTTATGTGAATTTTTATTGTACTTACACTTGTGTGTACTACAATCTGTTCTGTGTGTCTACGTGCGGCAGGTACTATGTAGACAGAGCGCACTTATACCCAGATTCGAATGGGGCCATATTTTTAGATTCTCATATTGGAATATGGTCAGAACTACTCACAAGTTCTGTGCTCATTAAACCGCAACTAAAATGCAAGATATGAATCAGGCCCTGTGATGGAGACTGGCGAAGTGAGGTTGAGCGCAACGTAATCCCAACGGGACATCTGATGAACGCTCAGCCGCCTCAACTGTATTTTCTTGATAAATGTGGGTGAAAGGTAATTTTTTTTATTGGCATGAAAAGTTACATTTAATAAGTTCATGGATTTCCATTGCAAGCGTCCGAAAGATCTGCGGCACCTTTCTTAGATATCTTCATAGTTAGGTAGAGAACATTATATCAGATTAGTGTGTGAGATATTGCTTTGTTTAGCAAGCTTATGATCTCTTTATATTAGTCCAAGCACACAGTATACTGTATATTGATAGAGAGTAATTATCCAGTTTATGTCAGTTGTGTTACACCATATTGCACAGAATGGAGAGTATGTTTTGCTGTATATTTTTTGTGACTGTGTACACTTTTTTCTATATTCGTTCCACCTATACTTACACCTTCCATATTACTATCTTATACCCTATAATAAATGTGCATAGTGACTTTTCTGTTTATTGTATATGGCACTTGCAGTGATTGATCTACCACTCGGCAAACCTATGACTTAGTTGGCGATTAAAACACTAAGGGGGAATTCAATTCCCCTCGAATTTGCGCAGCGTTAAAACTATTACCGTTATTACGGTAGTTTTAACCCGGCTTTCTGCTCGCAGCTCAGGGAACTGCAAGCAAAAAGTCGGCGTTGAAACTACCATAATAACGGTAATAATGCGCAGGCTGCGTTACTTTTACCCGTAACGCGGCCAATTGAATTCCCCCTAAATGGCATAAAGAGTGTAACGTTGGCTATGATGTCACAGCCTTAGGCCATACTTGCCAACTTTTCCTCGTTGGCTTCAGGGAGATTCTGGGGGAGGTGGGCGTGCGGGGGCGGGGTTTGATGAATCACATCATTTTGGCCCCACCCCTAAATGATTGTCACAATTCTGGTCAATTACAGCAAGGGGTGGGGCTAAGATGACGTGATATTTGCGTCATTAAGCCCCGTCCCCACCACCTATCTATTGCGGGGTGAGAACCGGGAGGTTGCCCTGCTCTCCTGGGAGTCCGGACCTCTCCCAGAAATGTGGGGGTCTCCCGGACATTACGGGAGAGTAGGTAACTATTCGTTAAAGAAAAGCAGCTAATGAATCTCTAGAGACTGAAGTGTCATTTACATTTCTGTCTCCATTACTGAAGTCATGTTGTCTTACCTGTCAGTCTTTGATTAAATCTTGGTCTCCATGAAAATGGCCACCTCCATAGGCATCAATACATGGACATAGGACACAATTTCTGAACTGTGTCATCATGCCACAGATGGCGAAGCCAACCACGTCTTGTACTGGCTCAGCATCAGGGAGAATGCCAGACTCTTCAGGGAGTGAGGGAGATCACCCCTATTTCAGGGAGTCTCCCTGACATTCAGGGAGAGTTGGCAAGTATGCCTTAGGCCACACTCCTAAGAGAAGAAGATGCCGCCTCGCCCCCTTTCACCTGGCAGAGTGAAGAGCGCCTACTGAGAATACCTGGTTGGAGGTATTATATCACCATTGGTGAGTGATATCACTATATTACACCCATCTGGTCAGGACTGTCCGAGATTACTGATCCGAGTTACAGCTTTTCTTCGACTGTCGATTTGTGCTCATTCTGCCATTACCTGATGACCTTACAAAGTCCTTTCATGTATATGTTTGTTTCTCTTTCTAAAACCCAGTTATTATCTTATCCTTGGGGTACAGAATGCTAATGAGAGCACTGAAGCAGATACCACGTTAGCACCATTATATTGGCACCAAGGTTAAAGCCCTCATTTTGTCTGGCTTCCTTTACACATTGCTGACCTGTTACAACATGATAATTGCTTTGAGGATCCCTGAGATCTGCACTTGACAGCTGTAATTACAGTATATTATGGTTGTGAAATCCAGCACGTCCTGTGTTCTAAATTCATAAATAGCCGTCCTGCTGCATTACTCCTGGACAATATTCACAGACAGCGTGTGGACTATAAATATCTATTGTTATCATTTGTTTTTCAACAGTTTTTATCGTTGTAACTAGGTCATAAAGGTAGGTATGGCAGAGCTACATGAAATCCATTTCATAGTCTGATTCTCAATATAGAGAGCATTCTAGTAACTTCTATGCAGAGAGCATTCTAGTAACTTCTATGCAGAGAGCATTCTAGTAACTTCTATGCAGAGAGCATTCTAGTAACTTCTATGCAGAGAGCATTCTAGTAACTTCTATGCCGAGCGCATTCTAGTAACTTCTATGCAGAGAGCATTCTAGTAACTTCTATGCAGAGAGCATTCTAGTAACTTCTATGCAGAGAGCATTCTAGTAACTGCTATGCAGAGAGCATTCTAGTAACTTCTATGCAGAGAGCATTCTAGTAACTTCTCTGCATAGAGCATTCTAGTAACTTATATGCAGAGAGCATTCTAGTAACTTCTATGCTGAGAGCATTCTAGTAACTTCTATGCAGAGAGCATTCTAGTAACTTCTATGCAGAGGGCATTCTAGTAACTTCTATGCAGAGAGCATTCTAGTAACTTCTATGCAGAGGGCATTCTAGTAACTTCTATGCAGAGAGCATTCTAGTAACTTCTATGCAGAGAGCATTCTAGTAACTTTTATGCAGAGAGCATTCTAGTAACTTCTATGCAGAGAGCATTCTAGTAACTTCTATGCAGAGAGCATTCTAGTAACTTCTATGCAGAGAGCATTCTAGAAACTGCTATGCATAGAGCATTCTAGTAACTTCTATGCATAGAGCATTCTAGTAACTTCTATGCAGAGAGCATTCTAGTAACTTCTCTGCATAGAGCATTCTAGTAACTTATATGCAGAGAGCATTCTAGTACCCAGTAGCAGAACGGAGAAATGAACAAACAAACTGAAGGTGAAGATGTGAAGGGGGAGGGGGCTGTCACAACTGTCACTATTCTTGTCTCTCCTACTCGCTTAATCTCAAGCGTCTGCCCAAGGATGACTTATAAAATTCATATCATTTTTACCTCCGTTTTGCCCACTGTGGGACTAAAATTGTAAACATTGTTGTTCAAGGGACAAGAACTGCAACATTTTTTGTACAGTTTTATGTTCTCACGCTGTGCAGGCTATGAACAAACTCAGTAAGTTGGATCTGCCACCTCTCTCCCTGCTCTCTGTCATATATGTGGTCCATTCCAGCCATGACCAGACTCCCAAAAACATAAACCCCTGCCTCCAAACTGACATTTGGGAGGGTGCCATGTCATGACCTGCAAATCACAAGTATATTACTACATGCACTCACTCAGAGAACTACATCTCTCAGACTACCTCTGGGAAGTTCATTATAAATTGCGTCGGCCTTACCCCCCATCCCCCCTCTACACACGCACCCGCAAAAATAAAAAATGCACAGTTTATGCACCTAATTCATATGATGCCACACAGTAGTGACGTTATTTATTATTACACAGCACAGTAGATCCTCTAATTCAAATTAAGCCACATTGTAGTTAACCGCAATTCAAATTATGCATTACTTTGTAGGGCTGGGTCAGTCTGTTAACAATGCGCTGGAGTGTGTCCTTCAACATGCGGGTCCTGCAATCAGAAGAAGGAGGCCGGGGTCCTCAATAACTGGGCTCCCGCCATGGAGTCCCATCCCACTTGGTGCATACCGCCGGGAGCGGGGGAGAGAAGTAAGAAAGAGGAGCTAGGGATCAGGAAAAGGAGGGACAGATCAGACCCTGGGCCACATTTTTTCCATGGGCCCCGATGCCGTGCATCAGCCGCACCGCCGTTAGTTCTGCTCCTGAATACAAGACCTAGCTTGCCACTGCCCATGAGATGTCAACTGGACTCATATGAAGACAGCTAAGTTTATGGTTTAGTTTGCTTTGCTATGATCAAGATATTAAAGTGAAATGTGAGACATTAAACTGTAACATGGCTATTTGTTACTCACCGGACTGTGAGTGCTTCTTCCCGGACATTTAGGAACCGTGGCCGTCCTCCATCCTGAGGGACTGCGCATGCGCAGCCCTTTCTATACCTCCAGTGTATGTTCCTTTAACTTAATTGGCAGATCAGGCAACCTCCCTATATTAAGCACCTGTGGTCAACACCACGTTGCCTGATCTTGGAGTCTCATTCCCCATGAGTCTCTGAAGGTGTTCCTGTGTTTCCTCGTTTATTCAGCCCAGCTGATTCCTGTGGTTTCCAAACCACTTCTACCTCTGTGGTTTCCAAACCACTTCTACTACTGTGGTTCCCATACCACTTCTACCATCTACTGTATCATCGTGACTGTGAGCTGATTCCTATCCGCTGCCTCCGTGCACTACAGTCTTCTAATCACTTCAACTCTACCATGTATCATTGGGACTGTTAGCTGATGCCTATCCGCTGCCTCCGTGCACTACAGTCTTTCATTCACATCCACTCACCTGTTCATGATTGTGACTGCCAGCTGATTCCTATCCGCTGCCTCCGTGCACTACAGTCTTCAACCTGCAACTCGTCTGTGTTTCATCATCGTGACTGCTAGCTGATTCCTATCCGCTGCCTCCGTGCACTACAGTCTTCAACCTGCAACCCGTCTGTGTTTCATCGTGACTGTTTAGCTGATTCCTATCCGCTGCCTCTGTGCGCTTCAGTCTTCAGCCCTTGTCAACTCTCCCGTGTTTCCTTGAGTCTGCTGCCACTATTGCTACCCGCTACTCTCCGTGATCAACTGTTCCAGTTCAACTCTGCTCCGGTGTCCCATCGTTACTGCACCTGCTGGTTGCTATTGGCTACCTCCGTGTTCCCGCAGAGACCCGCTGCTGTTACTTCTCAGCGCTACTCATCCATCTACTGCTGATCCGCTCTCCACGCCTTCCTGTATTCCCTGCTGGTCTACCTACCTGTGCGCTGCATCTGCTAGACCACCGCTTCACCCATCCAGGGACTTTGCATCCTGCCGGCCTCCTGCCCTTCAGGTATCTCTGCACTCCTGTCTGACTGCCTTCTCCTGAACCACGGTATGCTTACTTCCCATTGACTGTGCTGTGTATTGCATACCTTGCTGGACTGTGTTGGTTCTCCTCTGGAGTGTACTATCCGCTGAGTCTATTGCCATCATTGACTGTGTTGGTTCTCCTCTGGAGTGTACTATCCGCTGACTCTATTGCCATCATTGACTGTGTTATCTCATGCTGGATTACTTCAAGAGACTTTCTATATTGGCAGTGTTGTTCAGTCATTTATACATTTATATTGTGCATATTACTGTGGATCAAAGTCAAGGTGCCCGTGTATATATTGTGTTGCAGTCTCTCCCCGTGCACCTCCTCACATATATATTCAGTGGTACAACTTGCTAGTGGCAGACCACTGATCCCTGTTTACAGTTTCACCTGTTCCAGTATCCTCTCACATAGCAGTGGTACAACTTGCTAACGCAGACCACTGACTCCCCGGATACCTCCACTTGGATTCCATTCCTTCACTCAGACAGCGGTACAACTTGCTATCCGCAGACCGCTGACTCTCATCACCTCCTCGTTTCTGTTGGACATTCCTCCTCACTATAGCAGTGGTACAACTTGCTACCGCAGACCACTGACTACCTTCACGTGTCCTTTGTCCATACAGTTCCTCGTGTATTACTACCTCCATATTGCCAGTGCTGCTAGTCATAGACTTTCCTGAGCATCTCATCATCTGCTATTTCCTGTTCCGTGATCACCCTGCTACCAGAGTACCATATTACCACCTATACTGCTCTGGTAAGCCTATCACCTGGTGATCCCTGGGTAAGGACTCCTAGTGCCCGTGACAGTAAGATCAGGCCATGACAGACCCAGATACGGAACCTACCGCTAAAGAGATGCTGCAGCATCTGGTCAGCCGTGTGGAGCAACAGGATGCTCGCCAACAGCTCTTACTTCAATGTTACCAATCATTAACCTCCCAAGGAACATCTGGACAGATTGTTACAGCTAATATTGAAGCTCCTGTGCTTTCCTCCGTTTCCCCAGTGCCATCCCAGGTGTCTACAGTTCCTACGCTTCACCTGCCTACTCCGTCAAAATATGACGGGGACCCCAAAACTTGTAGAGGTTTCCTTAACCAATGTTCAGTCCATTTTGAACTTCAACCTCAAAATTTTTCTACCCATCGTTCCAGAGTGGCCTATCTTATCTCATTGTTTTCTGGACAAGCCCTGGCTTGGGCCTCCCCTCTGTGGGAGAGAAACGATCCAATTCTACAAGATAGTGCCAAATTCATTTCCACGTTCCGAAGTGTGTTCGATGAACCAGGTCGTGTGACCTCCGCTGCTTCCAGCATTCTTCGTTTGCGACAAGGCTCCCATACAGTAGGACAGTATGTCATTCAATTTAGGATCTTAGCCTCTGAACTTCAGTGGAACTCTGAAGCATTAGTTGCCGCCTTCTGGCAGGGGCTCTCCGATAAAATTAAGGATGCACTGACTACCCAAGAGCTTCCTTCGTCACTAGAAGATTTGATCTCTCTTTGCCTATCGTGTAGATATGAGATTTCGTGAAAGAGAGTCTGAGAAAACAACGGCTGTCAAAGCACCCTCAATTTCGTCCAGCTCCATCCTCTGCGATTCCCATGGAGATAGGACGTTCCAAATTATCTTCAGAGGAGAGGAAACGAAGAGTAAAGAATAGACTCTGTATCTATTGTGCTGATTCCACGCATGTGCTCGGCTCTTGCCCTAGGAGATCGGGAAATGCCAGGCCCTAACTAGTTCTGGAGAGGTGAAGTTAGGGTCCCTGGAGTCCTCTCCATTGTCTATGAAATCTAAAGTCTGCGCTTTCGATGTTACGATTTCCTTTGCTACCAAATCCTTTGAGTCACAGGCATTGATTGATTCCGGAGCAGCAGGAAATTTCATTTCTAAATCACTAGTGAATCAATGGTCCCTACCAGTGATCACTTTAAAAACACCCATTACTGTGACGGCTATAGATGGATCACGCCTCATCAATGGTCTCATCACCCAGAGTACGTCTCCAGTAACCCTTCAGATTGGTGTACTACACCATGAAGAAATTTCGTTTTTAATTCTTCCAGTTACGACAAGTCCGATTGTCTTAGGCCTTCCATGGCTTCAGTGTCACTCTCCCCAGATCGACTGGCGCACCCCTCAAGTTACGTCTTGGGGGTCTGAATGTCACCATCGTTGTCTCTCTCAAGTTATTCCTCTTAAAGTACAGCAATCTTCCATCTCATCTTCCTCCCCGGGACTCCCTCCTCAGTATGCTTCATTTGCCGATGTGTTTGATAAAGCTCAGTCTGAACGTCTTCCTCCTCATCGTTCTTGGGATTGTCCGATCGACCTTCTACCTGGCAAGACTCCTCCCAGGGGTCGGGTCTATCCTCTCTCGTTACCTGAAACTCAAGCCACATCTGAGTACATACAGGAGAATCTCCAGCGTGGGTTCATTCGACCTTCCACCTCTCCCGCTGGAGCTGTGTCACGGGCACTAGGAGTCTTTACCCAGGGATCACCAGGTGATAGGCTTACCAGAGCAGTATAGGTGGTAATATGGTACTCTGGTAGCAGGGTGATCACGGAACAGGAAATAGCAGATGATGAGATGCTCAGGAAAGTCTATGACTAGCAGCACTGGCAATATGGAGGTAATAATACACGAGGAACTGTATGGACAAAGGACATGTGAAGGTAGTCAGTGGTCTGCGGTAGCAAGTTGTACCACTGCTATAGTGAGGAGGAATGTCCAACAGAAACGAGGAGGTGATGAGAGTCAGCGGTCTGCGGATAGCAAGTAGTACCGCTGTCAGAGTGAAGGAATGGAATCCAAGTGGAGGTATCCGGGGAGTCAGTGGTCTGCGTTAGCAAGTTGTACCACTGCTATGTGAGAGGATACTGGAACAGGTGAAACTGTAAACAGGAGTCAGTGGTCTGCCACTAGCAAGTTGTACTACTGAATATATATGTGAGGAGGTGCACGGGGAGAGACTGCAACACAATATATACACGGGCACCTTGACTTTGATCCACAGTAATATGCACAATATAAATGTATAAATGACTGAACAACACTGCCAATATAGAAAGTCTCTTGAAGTAATCCGGCATAAGATAACACAGTCAATGATGGCAATAGACTCAGCGGATAGTACACTCCAGAGGAGAACCAACACAGTCCAGCAAGGTATGCAATACACAGCACAGTCAATGGGAAGTATGCATACCGTGGTTCAGGAGAAGGCAGTCAGACAGGAGTGCAGAGATACCTGAAGGGCAGGAGGCCAGCAGGATACAAGTCCCTGGATGGGTGAAGCAGGGGTCTAGCAGGTGCAGCGCACAGGTAGGTAGACCAGCAGGGAACACAGGAAGGCGTGGAGAGCGGATCAGCAGTAGATGGATGAGTAGCGCTGAGAAGTAACAGCAGCGGGTCTCTGCGGGAACACGGAGGTAACCAATAGCAACCAGCAGGTGCAGTAACGATGGGACACCGGAGCAGAGTTGAACTGGAACAGATGATCACGGAGAGTAGCGGGTAGCAATAGTGGCAGCAGACTCAAGGAAACACGGTAGAGTAGACAAGGACTGAAGACTGAAGCGCACAGAGGCAGCGGATAGGAATCAGCTAAACAGTCACGATGAAACACAGACGAGTTGCAGGTTGAAGACTGTAGTGCACGGAGGCAGCGGATAGGAATCAGCCAAACAGTCACGATGATGAAACACAGACGAGTAGCAGGTTGAAGCCTGTAGTGCACGGAGGCAGCGGATAGGAATCAGCTGGCAGTCACAATCATGAACAGGTGAGTGGATGTGGTTGAAGCCTGTAATGCACGGAGGCAGCGGATAGGCATCAGCTAACAGTCCCAATGATACCTGGTAGAGTTGAAGTGATTAGAAGACTGTAGTGCACGGGGGCAGCGGATAGGAATCAGCTCACAGTCACGATGATACAGTAGATGGTAGAAGTGGTATGGGAACCACAGTAGCAGAAGTGGTTTGGAAACCACAGAGGTAGAAGTGGTTTGGAAACCACAGAATCAGCAGGGCTGAATAAACAGGAAACACAGGAACACCTTCAGAGACTCATGGGGAATGAGACTCCAAGATCAGGCAACTAGGTGTTGACCACAGGTGCTTAATATAGGGAGGTTGCCTGATCTGCCAATTAAGTTAAAGGAACATACACTGGAGGTATAGAAAGGGCTGCGCATGCGCAGTCCCTCAGGATGGAGGACGGCCACGGTTCCTAAATGTCCGGGAAGAAGCACTCACAGTCCGGTGAGTGACAGTACCCCCCCTTTTAAAGGTGGGCACAGAACGCCTGGAACCGGGCTTGTCCGGATTTTTGGAATAAAACTTCTTCAGAAGGGCAGGAGCATTAAGATCTTCAGCTTTGATCCATGAACGCTCTTCAGGACCAAAGCCCTTCCAATGAACGAGGAAACGGAGGACTCCTCGCGAAATTTTTGCATCCAATACCTCAGTAATCTCGAAATCCTCCTCCTGATGAACTTGAACTGGCTGCGGTGCTGAGGAAGGAGTCGAGAAACGGTTGATGATAAGAGGTTTGAGCAAGGACACATGGAAGGCATTGGAGATCCGAAGATTCTTAGGAAGAAGAAGTTTAACACATACTGGATTGATAACTTGAATGATCCTATATGGACCAATAAAACGAGGGGCGAATTTCATAGATGGAACCTTCAAACGAATATTTTTGGTAGATAACCAGACACGATCTCCAATTTTTAGTGGTGGAATAGCCCGCCTCTTCTTATCTGCGAAAGACTTATATTTGTTAGATGTCTTCTTTAAACAGGTTTTGACCTGAGACCAGATATTTTTGAAGGTCTGACAAGCAGTCTCCACAGCAGGAACTTGGGTGGGCGGGAGGGCAGGAAATTCCGGAAAAGACGGATGGTGACCGTAGACCACAAAGAATGGAGTTTTGGATGATGACTCATGGTACATGTTGTTATGGGCGAATTCAGCCCAAGGGAGCAATTCTACCCAGTTGTCTTGGTTGGCTGAAGAGAACATCCTAATAAAAGTCTCAAGATCTTGATTGACTCGTTCCGTTTGTCCGTTAGATTGCGGATGGTAAGACGATGAGAGTGCTAATCGTATGCCCAAGGTTTTACAAAGGGCCCGCCAGAATCTGGAAACGAATTGTACTCCTCTATCTGACACAATCTCAGACGGACATCCATGGATGCGGAAGATTTCTTTAATGAAATGTTCAGCCAGAGTAGACGAGGAAGGTAAACCGGACAGAGGGACGAAATGAGCCATCTTCGAAAATCTGTCTACCACTACCCAAATAGTATTGTGATTCTTACTTGGTGGCAAATCAGTAACGAAATCCATACTAATATGGGTCCAAGGCTTGGACGGAATGGGTAGTGGTCGCAGCAACCCTGCTGGAGTTCTGCGGGAGGATTTGAACTGAGAACATAAATCACAGGAAGCAATAAACTCTTTGACGTCTCTCCTCATTGAAGGCCACCAGTAACTACGAGAGAGAATCTCAAAGGTCTTATGTTCACCGGCGTGTCCAGAAAAACGAGAGGCATGAAACCACGAAAGGATTTTCCTCCTCAGAGTAGGAGGCACGAGGGTCTTCCCAAATGGTAGCATTTTGGTGGATGAAGCAGCCAGAGAAATACATTTGGGGTCTAGAATAGCATGGTTGGAAACCTCTTCTACATCAGAGGACGTCACAAAAGCTCGAGATAGAGCGTCAGCTTTCTTGTTCTTAGCAGCTGGTTTGAAGGTTATAATTAATTCAAAACGGGAAA
The DNA here is from genome assembly GCF_038048845.1 of Mixophyes fleayi. Taxonomy (NCBI): domain Eukaryota; kingdom Metazoa; phylum Chordata; class Amphibia; order Anura; family Limnodynastidae; genus Mixophyes; species Mixophyes fleayi. Next base: position 270,695,010 of record NC_134406.1, read on the forward strand.
AGAAAAGAGACCATCTTGCTTGACGAGGGTTCAAGCATTGAGCAGATTGCAAATATGACAAGTTCTTATGATCCGTGAAGATCGTCACCGGATGGCGAGCTCCTTCCAACAAGTATCTCCATTCCTCTAATGCAGCTTTGATGGCCAGCAACTCCTTGTCCCCGATAGTATAGTTTTTCTCTGCGGGCAGAAGACCCCGAGAGTAGAAGGCACAAGGATGTAATTTTTGTTGCTCCGAGCGTTGGGAGAGAATAGCTCCTAAGCCCACATTAGAGGCATCTACTTCTAGGAAGAAGGGGAGTGTCACATCAGGTTGTCGCAGAATGGGAGCAGACGAGAAGGACTCTTTGAGGATTTGAAAGGCTTGGAGAGCCTCAGATGACCATTGCTTAGTATTAGCCCCTTTCCGAGTTAAGGCCACAATGGGAGATGCAATGGATGAGAAGTCTTGAATGAAGCGTCTATAGTAATTGGCAAAACCTAAAAAACGCTGGATGGCACGAAGAGTAGTTGGCTGAGGCCAATGTAGTACAGCATTTACTTTGTCTGGATCCATCTTCAGGCCAACTCCGGAAACTATATACCCCAAGAATGGAATCTGGGGTAACTCGAATGAACATTTTTCCAATTTACAGAACAACGAGTTTTTCCGTAGTCTGGAGAGGACCTCTGCCACATGTTGGTGATGAGAAGGCAGGTCCTGTGAGAAGATCAATATGTCGTCCAGGTAGACAACGACACATACATATAATAAGTCCCGAAAGATCTCATTGATGAAACCCTGGAAAACCGCGGGGGCATTACACAGCCCGAAGGGCATTACTAAATATTCGTAATGCCCATCTCTGGTGTTAAACGCGGTCTTCCATTCGTCACCGGAACGGATTCTAATTAAATTGTAGGCACCACGAAGATCCAACTTAGTAAATATCCGAGCTCCCTTGATGCGATCAAATAGCTCAGTGATCAGCGGAATGGGATACCGATTCTTGATAGTAATGGCGTTGAGTCCACGAAAATCTATACAAGGGCGTAATGATCCATCCTTCTTTTTGACGAAGAAGAACCCAGCTCCAGCGGGAGAGGTGGAAGGTCGAATGAACCCACGCTGGAGATTCTCCTGTATGTACTCAGATGTGGCTTGAGTTTCAGGTAACGAGAGAGGATAGACCCGACCCCTGGGAGGAGTCTTGCCAGGTAGAAGGTCGATCGGACAATCCCAAGAACGATGAGGAGGAAGACGTTCAGACTGAGCTTTATCAAACACATCGGCAAATGAAGCATACTGAGGAGGGAGTCCCGGGGAGGAAGATGAGATGGAAGATTGCTGTACTTTAAGAGGAATAACTTGAGAGAGACAACGATGGTGACATTCAGGCCCCCCAAGACGTAACTTGAGGGGTGCGCCAGTCAATCTGGGGAGAGTGACATTGAAGCCATGGAAGGCCTAAGACAATCGGACTTGTCGTAACAGGAAGAATTAAAAACGAAATTTCTTCATGGTGTAGTACACCAATCTGAAGGGTTACTGGAGACGTACTCTGGGTGATGAGACCATTGATGAGACGTGATCCATCTATAGCCGTCACAGTAATGGGTGTTTTTAAAGTGATCACTGGTAGGGACCATTGATTCACTAGTGATTTAGAAATGAAATTTCCTGCTGCTCCGGAATCAATCAATGCCTGTGACTCAAAGGATTTGGTAGCAAAGGAAATCGTAACATCGAAAGCGCAGACTTTAGATTTCATAGACAATGGAGAGGACTCCAGGGACCCTAACTTCACCTCTCCAGAACTAGTTAGGGCCTGGCATTTCCCGATTTCTTAGGGCAAGAACTGAGCATATGTGTGGAATCAGCACAATAGATACAGAGTCTATTCTTTACTCTTCGTTTCCTCTCTTCTAAAGATAATTTGGAACGTCCTATCTCCATGGGAATCACAGAAGGTGAAACTGGACGAAATTGAGGGTTTAAACGAAGAGGTGCTTTAGCAGAAGTTGTTTTCTCAGATTCTCTTTCACGAAATCTCATGTCTACACGATGGCAAAGAGAGATCAAATCTTCTAGTGACGAAGGAAGCTCTTGGGTAGTCAGTGCATCTTTAATTTTATCGGAGAGCCCCTGCCAGAAGGCGGCAACTAATGCTTCAGTGTTCCACTGAAGTTCAGAGGCTAAGATCCTAAATTGAATGACATACTGTCCTACTGTATGGGAGCCTTGTCGCAAACGAAGAATGCTGGAAGCAGCGGAGGTCACACGACCTGGTTCATCGAACACACTTCGGAACGTGGAAATGAATTTGGCACTATCTTGTAGAATTGGATCGTTTCTTTCCCACAGAGGGGAGGCCCAAGCCAGGGCTTGTCCAGAAAACAATGAGATAAGATAGGCCACTCTGGAACGATGGGTAGAAAAATTTTGAGGTTGGAGTTCAAAATGGACTGAACATTGGTTAAGGAAACCTCTACAAGTTTTGGGGTCCCCGTCATATTTTGACGGAGTAGGCAGGTGAAGCGTAGGAGCTGTAGACACCTGGGATGGCACTGGGGAAACGGAGGAAAGCACAGGAGCTTCAATACTAGCTGTAACAGTCTGTCCAGATGTTCCTTGGGAGGTTAACGATTGGTAACATTGAAGTAACAGCTGTTGGCGAGCATCCTGTTGCTCCACACGGCTGACCAGATGCTGCAGCATCTCTTTAGCAGTAGGTTCCGTATCTGGGTCTGTCATGGCCTGATCTTACTGTCACGGGCACTAGGAGTCTTTACCCAGGGATCACCAGGTGATAGGCTTACCAGAGCAGTATAGGTGGTAATATGGTACTCTGGTAGCAGGGTGATCA